>NC_036857.1:3592671-3597993 GCF_002910315.2 Salvelinus sp. IW2-2015 | reverse complement strand
ACGTAGTCTGCGGTTGTTCCAAATCAACTCAAAATTGTGATTGGTCAATACACTGATTTAGCAGATGTTGTTTGGGTATAGCGAAAATGGCTTGTGTTCCTAGCTTTCAACAGTGCAGTAGTATCTAACAATTCACAACACATACACATCTGAAAGTTAAATAATGGAATAAAGGAAAATAGATAGATAAAATATATAGGACAAGCAATATCTAAGTGCATTTGACTAAAAATACAGGTATAAATAGAGAATAGAAGTATATGACTAGTCTGAGTCGGGAAGTTTTACCATTAACGACCCCTTACCAAACGTATCTCTTGAAACTCAGTTTTTCAGCAATTCCATTGACTATTTATTCTTAGTAAAAATTTCCCTGTCTTAGGTCAGTTAGAATTCACCACTTTATTTTTAAAAATGTGAAATGTCAGAATAATAGTAGAGAGAATGATTTATTTCCAGCTTTTATTTCTTTCATCACATTCCAGTGGGTCGAAGTTTACATACACTCAATTAGTATTTTGGATAGCATTGCCTTTAAATTTTTAACTTGGGTCAAACATTCGGGTAGCCTTCCACAAGCTTCCCACAATAAGTTGTGGATGAACCGGACTTGTGGTCTACAATTCTTTCTGAGGTCTTGGCTGATTTCTTTTGATGTTTCCCATGATGTCAAGCAAAGAGCACTGAGTGAAGGTAGGCCTTGAAATACATCCACAGGTACACCTCCAATTGACTCAAATGATGTCAATTAGCCTATCAGAAGCTTCTAAAGCCATGACAATCATTTTCTGGAATTTTCCAAGCTGTTTAAAGGCACAGTCAACTTAGTGAGATGTAAACTTCTGACCCACTGGAATTGTGATACAGTGAATTATAATGTGAATTAATCTTTGTCTGTAAACAATTGTTGGAAAAATTACTTTTGTCATGCACAAAGTAGATGTCCTAACCGACTTGCCAAAACTATAGTTTGTTAACTAGAAATTTGTGGAGTTGTTGAAAAAACAAGTTTTAATGACTTGTTTACATACACTTAGGTTTTAACCTAAGTGTATGTATAAACTTCCCGACTTCAAGCTGTACATATGAAGATGGAGTAAAGCAGTATGTCCAACATTGTTAAAGTGACTAGGGTTCCATTATTAAACTAGCCAGTGATTCCATATCTATGTATATAGGGCAACGCCTCTAAGGTGCAGGGTTTGAGTACCCGGGGGTAGCCGCTAGTGATGGACTATTTACGCTGATGGCCTGAGATAGAAGCTGTTTTTCAGTCTCTCAGCTCAGCTTGGTGTGCACCTGTACGACCTCGCCTTCTGGATGATAGCAGGGTGAACAGGCCGTGGGCTCGGGGGTGGTTAAAGTCCTTGATGTTCTTTTGGCCTTAACTGTGACATCGGGTGCTGTAGGTGACCTTAAGGGCAGGCAGTGGGGAAGACCGTACCAGTCTCTGGAGAGCCCTGCAGTTGTGGGCGGTGCATTTGTCATAGCAGGGCGGTGATACAGCCCGACAGGATGCCGCTCAATTTAGCATCTGTAAAAGTTTGAGGGTCTTACGGTGCCAAGTCAAATTTCTGCAGCCTCCTGAGGTTGACGAGGCACCGTTGCGCCTCTTCACCACACTGTCTGTGTGGGTGGACCATTTCAGATTGTCAGTGATGGGTGTACACCGAGGAACTTGAAGCTTTCCACGATCATCTCCTTTGTTTTGTGACACTTGAGAGAGAGGAGGTTATATGTATCCTGCGGCCCCACCTCTTGCACAGGGCCGTCACCTCCTACCCCTGTAGGCTGTGTCTCATCATTGTTGGTAATCAGGCCTACTACTCAGTATGTCATGTGACGATTGAGTTAGAGGCCGGGCATGGCCACGCAGTGTTGGGTGAACAGGGAAAGTACAGGAAGGGGCTGAGCCAAGCACACTTGTAAGGGCGTCCCTGTGTTGAGTCAATCGAGCAATAGTGGAGGTAGAAATTGTTTCACTATCAGACAAACTTCACACCTGGGGAAGGCCCGTCAGGAAGACCAAAGGCGCCCAGTGCACAGGGCGGGATTCAGATCCAGGCCTCGAGCTAATGATGAGCTTGGAGGGTATTTTGTGGTGAGTCTGAAGCTGATCGCTAGAGTTGTCCAGATGAACAGCATGTCTGGACGTACTGTAGTAATTCGTTTGTGTCCAGAATGGAGATAGTGCAGTGTAGCAGTCGCGATAGCAGGCGATCATGCATCGTCTGTAGGATTCATGTTAGCGGGCGTAAGCAAATTAAAGTATTGTAAGATCAGCTCTCCAAAGCATTCATGATGACAGAAGTGATGCTTACGGAGCAAATATTCATTAGGTTCATTACCTTTGCTTTTTGGGTTACAGGAACAATGGTGGACCATATGGAAGCAAAGTGGGGACAGGCAGACCTGGAATTAGGGAGATATTGAATATGTCTGTAAACACTCCAAGCCGGGAGAATGGTCTGTTCATGCTCTGAGGAACGAGGCTAGAAATTTTGCCGGTCTGGGCCGGCAGCCTTTGCGAGGGTTAACACGCTTAAATGTGTTACGTCGGCCATGGAGACCGAGAGCTCACAGTCCCTTGGGAGCAGGCAGTGTCGGTTGTACTGTTGTTATCCTCAAAGAGGTACAAGAAGGTGTTTAGCTTGTCTGAGGAGCAAGATGTCAGTGTCCACAACAGGGCTTGGTGTTCCCGTTTAAATCCGATATTGTCTGCAGACCCCATGCTACATACATCTCGGTCATTCTCTCTCTTTGTGTCATGCACAAAGTAGATGTCCTAACCGACTTGCCAAAACTATAGTTTGTTAACTAGAAATTTGTGGAGTTGTTGAAAAACAAGTTTTAATGACTTGTTTACATACACTTAGTTTTAACCTAAGTGTATGTAAACTTCCGACTTCAACTGTACATATGAGATGAGTAAAGCAGTATGTAAACATTGTTAAAGTGACRAGTGTTCCATTATTAAACTAGCCAGTGATWCCATATCTATGTATATAGGGCAACAGCCTCTAAGGTGCAGGGTTGAGTACCCGGGTGGTAGCCGGCTAGTGATGGCTATTTAACAGTCTGATGGCCTTGAGATAGAAGCTGTTTTTCAGTCTCTCAGTCTCAGCTTTGATGCACCTGTACGACCTCGCCTTCTGGATGATAGCAGGGTGAACAGGCCGTGGCTCGGGTGGTTAAAGTCCTTGATGTTCTTTTTGGCCTTACTGTGACATATCGGGTGCTGTAGGTGACCTTAAAGGCAGGCGTGGGGAAGACCCGTACCAGTCTCTGGAGAGCCTGACAGTTGTGGCGGTGCATTTGTCATAGCAGGACGTGATACCAGGCCCGACAGGCATGGCGCTCAATTTAGATCCGTAAAAGTTTGAGGGTCTTAGGTGCCAAGTCCAAATTTCTGCAGCCTCCTTGAGGTTGACGAGGGCAACCGTTGCGCCTCTTACCACACTGTCTGTGTGGGTGGACATTTCAGATTGTCAGTGATCAGTGTACACCGAGGAAGAACATAATGGATTAGCTTTCCACCGATTGGAGCTCTCCTGGTGGGTGCTTTATGTCTGACATTCCTTGGGAGGAGAAGAGGCTTATATAGGGTATCAGCAGGGTCTCATTCTAACTATGAGACCACTCGCCACAGGGCCTCACTATAATTATAACAATTGAATGCTGATGCTTCGCACATGGTAATCGTGTACTCGCACCTGTCTCATCATTGTTGGTAATCAGGCCTACTCTTCATTTCGGAATAATGTCGTATGAAATCTTGCAATCGATTGAGGGATATTGTTTATAGATTGGTCGAGCGCATTAGGGCTCTACGCATGTTGTGTCGATGTGCTTGGATTCAGGGAGGAAGAGTACAGGAAGGGGCTGATTGGTTTAACTGCTTGACACACTTGGTAGGGGCTCGTCCCTGTGTTGCGAGGCACCTTCTCCAGCATACAGTGGTCAGTCGTCTGTGTTTATGCATAACGTCACGATCCCACCATAGAGGGTGATGGCCCCGATTCAGGATGACGTTCAGTAGGCCAGGTGATACACAGGTGTCTTCGGGAGTAGTTCAGATTCCGCTCATGTGGCCTCGAGAGTCTCATATGATTTGATGAGCTTAGGAAGTGTGTCATTCAGTCTGTCAGGTGGAGCTAGTTATTACCTGGATTGAAGCTAGGAATGGTGTTTTATTCCTCGCCCGATCCCCCCATAAAATGAAACTGCAGATAATCTCTGACGTACTGCTAAGAGTGGTTCAATTAACCTACACAGATCTCTTTGTCCTCTAGATTTGCGGCACTCAGGGTTTTATGTCTGGGTCCAAACCGTGAGCACCTCGCTCGTCGCAGATTGTCGGAATAGTGCGGAGGATGGGCTAGATCTGTCTGATTCGGTATTCTCGTCTTCGAAGGCCTGCGGAGCTCACATGCCTCCAATATGGAGAAGTGAGTGGGCTCTAGGGTATAGGGGCGGCATCTCCAAAGGAAACTCTTCAGGGATGAGGGAGATGTTTGTAATAGTCTGCTATAGGACAGAACGCAAGGGACGTTGCACTCCATTAGTTCCGAGCCATGACCTTCCTGTCATAACTGCGTGTGGCTTACAGGAAGCGAGAGTGGCGGGGATCCACATATCTTTGACGACATAATAAATTTGAGCTAAGAGATTGTGGAGGAGACACGCAGACACTGGATTATCAGGGAGCATTACTATGAAATATGTCTGTAAACCTAGGGCTACACTTCATGCTTTTTGGGTCGTGTCTGTTCACTCGCTCTTTCAATGAACGATAGATAGGCTAGCAACAATGTGCTCGTCTGGGGGGCACGCACCACGTCACGCATCGGCTAGCGCGCTAGGCAGGTGAGTTCGGTAAACACGCTTAAATGTGTTAACTATTCGACAACGGACGGCATAGAGAGAGCATACGAGAGCTCTCTCTATGTACAACGCGCTTGGTGGTGAGTCTTTAAGGACTAGCTGTCCGCTATCGCGACTTGCTAAACTCTTGAGTCTTGTGTTTATTATATCACTCCAATACCTTTTTTCTGGGACTGGGTCCACACGTAGTTTATAAATGGTGGGACCGCATATAGGATTGGTTCCTTCACACTGTTGTAGCTCTGAAGTAGCACACGATGCAGTGCTTCATTTCCTGTCCTTTACATTTTGGGGATGGTTGTCATGGTAATGGAAGGTTGTCATGGTAATGGCAGTGTATGTCAAAAAAAAACCGCAGCAGATCTGAGCATTCCAGAAAGGAGATCATCATGGAGAATAGGATTTGATACAGGTTGAGATCCACAATGAAAGTGGTAA
>NC_036857.1:3586304-3592646 GCF_002910315.2 Salvelinus sp. IW2-2015 | reverse complement strand
CTTGCCCAACACAAACTATAGTAGTTTTGTAACTAGAAATTTGTGGAGTTGTTGAAAAAACAAGTTTTAATGACTTTGTTTACATACACTTAGTTTTAACCTAAGTGTATTGTAAACTTCCGACTTCAACTGTACATATGAGATGAGTAAAGCAGTATGTAAACATTGTTAAAGTGACAGTGTTCCATTATTAAACTAGCCAGTGATACCATATCTATGTATATAGGGCAACAGCCTCTAAGGTGCAGGGTTGAGTACCCGGGTGGTAGCCGGCTAGTGATGGCTATTTAACAGTCTGATGGCCTTGAGATAGAAGCTTTTTTTCAGTCTCTCAGTCTCAGCTTTGATGCACCTGACGACCTCGCCTTCTGGATGATAGCAGGGTGAACAGCCGTGGCTCGGGTGTTTTTTTTTTAACAGCATCCTTTGATTCCCTTGACTTGTTCTTTTTGGCCCCCTTACATTTTGTGACATTTCAGATTGTCAGTGATGTGTACACCGAGGAACTTGAAGCTTTCCACGATCATCTCCTTTGTTTTGTTGACATTGAGAGAGAGGTTATTTTCCTGGCCCCACTCTGCCAGGGCCGTCACCTCCTCCCTGTAGGCTGTCTCATCATTGTTGGTAATCAGGCCTACTACTATGTCGTTGACGATTGAGTTAGAGGCGGGCATGGCCACGCAGTGTTGGGTGAACAGGGAGTACAGGAAGGGGCTGAGCAAGCACACTTGTGGGGCCCCTGTGTTGAGGATCAGCAAAGTGGAGGTGTTGTTTCCTAACTTCACCACCTGGGGGAGGCCCGTCAGGAAGWCCAGGGCCCAGTTGCACAGGGCGGGATTCAGATCCAGGGCCTCGAGCTTAATGATGAGCTTGGAGGGTATTTTGGTGTTGAAGGCTGAGCTAGAGTCAATGAACAGCATTCTGACGTACTGTAGGTATTCGTTTTGTCCAGATGGGATAGGGCAGTGTGCAGTGCGATGGCGATTGCATCGTCTGTGGATCTTTTGGGGCGGTAAGCAAATTGAAGTAGGTAAGATAGCCTCTCAAAGCATTTCATGATGACAGAAGTGAGTGCTACGGAGCAATAGTCATTTAGTTCAGTTACCTTTGCTTTCTTGGGTACAGGAACAATGGTGGACATCTTGAAGCAAGTGGGGACAGCAGACTGGAATAGGGAGATATTGAATATGTCTGTAAACACTCCAGCCGGGATGGTCTGTTCATGSTCTGAGGACGAGGCTAGAAATGCCGTCTGGGCCGGCAGCCTTGCGAGGGTTAACACGCTTAAATGTGTTACGTCGGCCATGGAGAACGAGAGCTCACAGTCCCTTGGGAGCAGACAGTGTCGGTTGTACTGTGTTATCCTCAAAGAGGGTAAAGAAGGTGTTTAGCTTGTCTGAGAGCAAGATGTCAGTGTCCACAACAGGGCTGGTTTTCCCTTTGTAATCCGATATTGTCTGRAGACCCTGCTACATACATCTCGTGTCTGAGCCGTTGAATTGCGACTCCACTGTGTCTCTGTACTGACGTTTTGCCTGTTTGATTGCCTTGCGGAGGGAATAACTACACTGTTTGTATTCAACAATATTCCCAGTCACCTTGCCATGGTTAAATGCGTTGGTTCGCACTTTCAGTTTTGTGCGAATGCTGCCATCTATCCACGGTTTCTGGTTTGAGTAGGTTTTAATATTCACCTTGGAAGCAACATCCCATATACACTTCCTGATGAACTCAGTCGCCGTGTCCATGTAAGCTTGAATGTTATTCTCAGAGGCTACCTGGAACATATCCCAGTCCGTGTGATCAAAACAATCTTGAAGCATGGATTCCGATTGGTCAGACCAGCATTGAATAGACCTTAGCATGGGTAATTCCTGTTTGAGTTTCTGCCTATAGGAAGGGAGGAGCAAAATGGAGTCTTGATCTGATTTGCCGAAGGGAGGACGGGGGGCGGTCTTGTAGGCATCCCGGAAGAGAGAATAGCAGTGATCGAGTGTTTTCCCAGCGTGAGTACTACAGCCAGTGTGCTTTGTTAAAATCCCCAGCTACAATAATTGTGGACTCGGGATATGTGGTTTCCAGTTTGCATAAAGTCCAGTGTAGTTCCTTGAGGGCCGTTGTGGTATCGGCTTGAGGGTGAATATACATGGTTGTGACTGTAACCYAAGAGAATTCTCTTGGGAGGTAATAAGGTCGGCATTTGATTGTGAGGTATTCTAGGTCGGGTGAACAAAAGGACTTGAGTTTCTTTATGTTATCACAATCACACCATGAGTAGTTAATCATGAAGCATACACCCCCACCTTTCTTCCTCCCGGAGAGTTCTTTATTCCTGTCTGTGCGATGAACTGAGAACCCAGCTGGCTGTATGAACAGATTCGGGATGTCCTGTGTGAGCCATGATTCCTTGYAACAGAGTATGTTACAATCCCTGATGTCTCTCTGGAAGGAGATTCTCGTCCTGAGCTCGTCTACTTTATTGTCCAGAGACTGAACATTAGCGAGCAATGTATTCGGAAGCGGTGGATGGTGTGCCTGCCTCCTGAGARGAACTAGAAGTCCACTCTGAATACCTCTTCTCCACTGGCGGCGACTTGGAACAGCCTCTGGGATAAGTTCAATTGCCCTGGGGGGTACGAACTAAGGATCCAATTCGGGAAAGTTGTATTCCTGGTTGTAATGCTGGTGAGTTACCGCAGCTCTGATATCCAAAAGTTATTGTATGTAATAACACAAAAAAAATTCTGGGCTAATAATGTAAGAAATAACACACACACAAAAAAATACTGCAAATTTGCTTAGGAGCTAGAAGCAGAGCAGCCATGTCTGTCGACACCATCTTATCTGTGAGGCCGGTTCGATGTACTGCCACATGCTATAAAACAATGTCGGAAGTGGCTTATGGTAAAGAAATTAACATTAAATGATCTTGCAACAGCTCTGGTGGACATTCCTGCAGTCAGCATGCCAATTGCACGCTCCCTCAAAACTTGAGACGTCTGTGGCATCGCGTTTGTGTGACAATACTGCACATTTTAGAGTGGCCTTTTATGTCACCAGCACAAGGTGKACCTGTGTAATGATCATGKTGTTTAATCAGCTTCTTCGTATGCCACACCTGTCAGGTGGATGGATTATCTTGGAAAATGACAAATGCTCACTAACAGGAATGTAAACAAATTTGTGCACAACATTTTAGAAAAACAAGCTTTTTGTACAGTTGAAGTGGGAAGTTTACATGAACTTAGGTTGGAGTCATTAACTCGCTTTTCAACAACTGCACACATTTCTTGTTAACAAACTATAGTTTTGGCAAGTCGGTTAGGACATCTACTTTGTGCATGACACAAGTAATTTTTCCAACAATTGTTCACAGACAAATTATTTCACTGTATCTGTAACGGCTTTCCTCCTCCTCTTCATCCGAAGAGGAGGAGCAGGGATTGAACCAAAATGCAGCGTTTTCATAGGACATTATTTATTTATTTAAACAAGACAAAAGACGAAACAAGTCCAGGGCCCAGTTGCACAGGGCGGGATTCAGATCCAGGGCCTCGAGCTTAATGATGAGCTTGGAGGGTATTTTGGTGTTGAAGGCTGAGCTAGGTCAATGAACAGCATTCTGACGTACTGTAGTATTCGTTTTGTCCAGATGGGATAGGGCAGTGTGCAGTGCGATGGCGATTGCATCGTCTGTGGATCTTTTGGGGCGGTAAGCAAATTGAAGTAGGTAAGATAGCCTCTCAAAGCATTTCATGATGACAGAAGTGAGTGCTACGGAGCAATAGTCATTTAGTTCAGTTACCTTTGCTTTCTTGGGTACAGGAACAATGGTGGACATCTGGAAGCAAGTGGGGACAGCAGACTGGAATAGGGAGATATTGAATATGTCTGTAAACACTCCAGCCGGGATGGTCTGTTCATGGTCTGAGGACGAGCTAGAAATGCCGTCTGGGCCGGCAGCCTTGCGAGGGTTAACACGCTTAAATGTGTTACGTCGGCCATGGAGAACGAGAGCTCACAGTCCCTTGGGAGCAGACAGTGTCGGTTACTGTGTTATCCTCAAAGAGGGTAAGAAGTGTTTTAGCTTGTCTGAGAGCAAGATGTCAGTGTCCACAACAGGGCTGGTTTTCCCTTTGTAATCCGATATTGTCTGTAGCCCCTGCTACATACATCTCGTGTCTGAGCCGTTGAATTGCGACTCCACTGTGTCTCTGTACTGACGTTTTGCCTGTTTGATTGCCTTGCGGAGGGAATAACTACACTGTTTGTATTCAACAATATTCCCAGTCACCTTGCCATGTGTAAATGCGTTGGTTGCACTTTCAGTTTTGTGCGAATGCTGCCATCTATCCACGGTTTCTGGTTGAGTAGGTTTTAATATTCACCTTGGAAGCAACATCCCATATACACTTCCTGATGAACTCAGTCGCCGTGTCCATGTAAGCTTGAATGTTATTCTCAGAGGCTACCTGGAACATATCCCAGTCCGTGTGATCAAAACAATCTTGAAGCATGGATTCCGATTGGTCAGACCAGCATTGAATAGACCTTGCATGGGTAATTCCTGTTTGAGTTTCTGCCTATAGGAAGGGAGGAGCAAAATGGAGTCTTGATCTGATTTGCCGAAGGAGGACGGGGGGCGGTCTTGTAGGCATCCCGGAAGAGAGAATAGCAGTGATCGAGTGTTTTCCCAGCGTGAGTACTACAGCCAGTGTGCTTTGTTAAAATCCCCAGCTACAATAATTGTGGACTCGGGATATGTGGTTTCCAGTTTGCATAAAGTCCAGTGTAGTTCCTTGAGGGCCGTTGTGGTATCGGCTTGAGGGTGAATATACATGGTTGTGACTGTAACCGAAGAGAATTCTCTTGGGAGGTAATAAGGTCGGCATTTGATTGTGAGGTATTCTAGGTCGGGTGAACAAAAGGCTTGAGTTTCTTTATGTTATACAATCACACCATGAGTAGTTAATCATGAAGCATACACCCCACCTTTCTTCCTCCCGGAGAGTTCTTTATTCCTGTCTGTGCGATGAACTGAGACCCAGCTGGCTGATGAACAGATTCGGGATGTCCTGTGTGAGCCATGATTCCTTGGAACAGAGTATGTTACAATCCCTGATGTCTCTCTGGAAGGAGATTCTCGTCCTGAGCTCGTCTACTTTATTGTCCAGAGACTGAACATTAGCGAGCAATGTATTCGGAAGCGGTGGATGGTGTGCCTGCCTCCTGAGACCGAACTAGAAGTCCACTCTGAATACCTCTTCTCCACTGGCGGCGACTTGGAACAGCCTCTGGGATAAGTTCAATTGCCCTGGGGGGTACGAACTAAGGATCCAATTCGGGAAAGTTGTATTCCTGGTTGTAATGCTGGTGAGTTACCGCAGCTCTGATATCCAAAAGTTATTGTATGTAATAACACAAAAAAATTCTGGGCTAATAATGTAAAGAATACACACACACAAAAAAATACTGCAAATTTGCTGCAGAGCAGAGCAGCCATGTCTGTCAACACCATCTTATCTGTGAGGCCGGTTCGATGTACTGCCACATGCTATAAAACAATGTCGGAAGTGGCTTATGGTAAAGAAATTAACATTAAATAATCTGCAACAGCTCTGGTGGACATTCCTGCAGTCAGCATGCCAATTGCACGCTCCCTCAAAACTTGAGACGTCTGTGGCATGGCGTTTGTGTGACAATACTGCACTTTTTAGAGTGGCCTTTATGTCACCAGCACAAGGTGCACCTGTGTAATGATCATGCTGTTTAATCAGCTTCTTCGTAGCCACACCTGTCAGGTGGATGGATTATCTTGGAAAATGACAAATGCTCACTAACAGGAATGTAAACAAATTTGTGCACACATTTTAGAAAAACAAGCTTTTTGTACAGTTGAAGTGGGAAGTTTACATGAACTTAGGTTGGAGTCATTAACTCGCTTTTCAACAACTGCACACATTTCTTGTTAACAAACTATAGTTTTGGCAAGTCGGTTAGGACTCTACTTTGTGCATGACACAAGTAATTTTTCCAACAATTGTTCACAGACAAATTATTTCACTGTACCTGTAACGGCTTTCCTCCTCCTCTTCATCCGAAGAGGAGGAGCAGGGATTGAACCAAAATGCAGCGTTTTCATAGGACATTATTTATTATTTAAACAAGACAAAAGACGAAACGAAATACTCTTAAACAACTACAAAACAACAAACGAGTAGACAGACCTGGTGCGACGAACTTACATGAAACACGAAGAAGAACGCAATAACAGGAAAACTGACTACATAAAACGAATGCACAAACAAACCGAAAACAGTCCCGTGTGGCGTAACATACCAG
>NC_036857.1:3562389-3583966 GCF_002910315.2 Salvelinus sp. IW2-2015 | reverse complement strand
ACACTGACACAGGAGACAACCACCCACAAACAAACACTGTGAAACTACCTACCTTAATATGATTCTCAATCAGAGGAGATGAAAACCACCTGCCTCTAATTGAGAACCATATTAGGTACCCATTCACCAACTTAGAAACAGAAAACATAGACTGCCCACCCAAACTCACGTCCTGACCAACTAACACATACAAAACTAACAGAAAACAGGTCAGGAACGTGACAGTATCACAATTCCAGTGGGTCAGAAGTTTACATACACTAAGTTGACTGGGCCTTTAAACAGCTTGGAAAATTCCAGAAAATTATGTTTTGGCTTTAGAAGCTTCTGATAGGCTAATTGACATCATTTGAGTCATTTGGAGGTGTACCTGTGGATGAATTTCAAGGCCTGCCTTCAAACTCAGTGCCTCTTTGCTTGACGTCATGGGAAAACCAAAAGAAATCAGCCAATAACTCCACAGTCCGGTTCATCCTTGGGAGCAATTTCCAAATGCCTGAAGGTACCACGTTCATCTGTACAAACAATAGTACGCAAGTATAAACACAATGGGACCACGCAGTCGTCATATCGCTCAGGAAGGAGACGCGTTCTGTCTCCTCGAGATGAACCTACTTTGGTGCGAAAAGTGCAAATCAATCCCAGAACAACAGCYAAGGACCCTGTGGAGATGCTGGAGGAAACCAGTACAAAGTATCTATATCCACAGTAAAACGAGTCCTATATCGACATAACCTGAAATGCCGCTCAGCAAGGAAGAAGCCAAAAACCGCCATAAAAAAGCCAGACTACYGTTTGCAACTGCACATGGGGACAAATATCCTACTTTTTGGAGAAATGTCCTCTGGTCTGATGAAAGAAAAATAGAACTGTTTGGCCATAATGCCCATTGTTATGTTTGGAGGAAAAAGAGGGAGGCTAGCAAGCCGAAGAACACCATCCCAACTGTGAAGCACGGGGGTGGCAGCATCATGTTGTGGGGGTCCTTTGCTGCAGGAGGGACTGGTGCATTTCACAAAATAGATGGCATCATGAGGTAGGAAAATTATGTGGATATATTGGAAGCAACATCTCAAGACATCTGTCAGGAAGTTAAAGCTTGTTGCAAATGGGTCTTCCAAATGGACAATGACCAAGCATACTTCCAAAGTTGTGGCAAATGGCTTCAGGACAACAAAGTCAAGGTATGGAGTGGCCATCACAAAGCCCTGACCTCAATCCTACAGAGAATTTGTGGGCAGAACTGAATAAGCGTGTGCGAGCAAGAGGCCTACAAACCTGACTCAGTTACACCAGCTCTGTCAGGAGGAATGGGCCAAAATTCACCCAACTTATTGTGGGAAGCTTGTGGAAGGCTACCCGAAACGTTTGACCAAGTTAAACAATTTAAAGGCAATACTACCAAATACTAATTAAGTGTATGTAAACTCTGACCCACTGGGAATTGTGATGAAAGAAATAAAAGTTTAAATAAATCATTCTCTCTACTATTATTCTGACATTTCACATTCTTAAATAAAGTGGTGATCCTAACTGACCTAAGACAGGGAAATTTTTACTATAATTAAATGTCAGTAATTGTGAAAACTGAGTTTAAGAGTATTTGGCTAAGGTGTATGTAAACTTCCGACTTCAACTGTATGTATGGAACATTTCTGAGCTCTTTTATTTCAGCTCATGAAACATACAGTGGGGTAAAAAAGTATTTAGTCAGCCATCAATTGTGCAAGTTCTCCCACTTAAAAAGATGTGAGAGACCTGTAATTTTCATCATAGGTACACTTCAACTATGACAGACATGAGAAAAAAAAACATCAAAAGAAATCACATTGTAGGATTTTTAATGATTTTTATTTGCAAATTATGGTGGAAAATAAATATTTGGTCAATAACAAAGTTTATCTCAATACTTTGTTATATACCCTTTGTTGGCAATGACAGAGGTGAAACGTTTTCTGTAAGTCTTCACAAGGTTTTCACACACTGTTGCTGGTATTTTGGCCCATTCCTCCATGCCGATCTCCTCTAGAGCAGTGATGTTTTGGGGCTGTTGCTGGGCAACACGGACTTTCAACTCCCTCCAAAGATTTTCTATGGGGTTGAGATCTGGAGACTGACTAGGCCACTCCAGGACCTTGAAATGCTTCTTACGAAGCCACTCCTTCGTTGCCCGGCGGTGTGTTTGGGATCATTGTCATGCTGAAAGACCCAGCCACGTTTCATCTTCAATGCCCTTGCTGGATGGTAGGCTTTGTTACTTTGGTCCCAGCTCTCTGCAGGTCATTCACTAGGTCCCCCGTGTGGTTCTGGGATTTTTGTTCACCGTTCTTGTGATCATTTTGACCCCACGGGGTGAGATCTTGCGTGGAGCCCCAGATCGAGGGAGATTATCAGTGTTCTTGTATGTCTTCCATTTCCTAATAATTGCTCCCACAGTTGATTTCTTCAACCCAAGCTGCTTACCTATTGCAGATTCAGTCTTCCCAGCCTGGTGCAGGTCTACAATTTTGTTTCTGGTGTCCTTTGACAGCTCTTTGGTCTTGGCCATAAGTGGAAGTGTTGGGAGTGTGACTGTTTGAGGTTGTGGACAGGTGTCTTTTATACTGATAACAAGTTCAAACAGGTGCCATTAATACAGGTAACGAGTGGAGGACAGAGGAGCCTCTTAAAGAAGTTACAGGTCTGTGAGAGCCAGAAATCTTGCTTGTTTGTAGGTGACCAAATACTTATTTTCCACCATAATTTGCAAATAAATTCATTAAAAATCCTACAATGTGATTTTCTGGAGAAAGAAATTCTCATTTTGTCTGTCATAGTTGAAGTGTACCTATGATGAAAATMACAGGCCTCTCTCATCTTTTTAAGTGGGGGAACTTGCACAATTGGTGGCTGACTAAATACTTTTTTGCCCCACTGTAGGCCCAACACTTTACATGTAGCGTTTATATTTTTGTTCAGTATAATTTACGACATGAAAACGATCAATCTTACCAAGTACTTGGATAGAAGAGTGACATCCTCATTCCTCTGAGCGGCTCTTGCTGCTCGAGTAATGCACACAAGCTTGGCATTTGCTGGCTCAATCAGTCTCCAAAAAGCCTCAAGATGGRCATAACTGGAAAATCTGTGGGAAGAATTAAACAAAAGTGGACTGATAAGAACTCAGCAAAGGCATCCATTTTATCATTAACTATTGTGTTTGTTTAAAGTCATCAATCTACCTAGTGTAGAATCATATGTCCTCCTCTGATCCCTCAAACCGCTGCAGACCAAAACAACTTCTGACAGTCATCTTTTCCAGCTCTCTCCTAAGCCTAGCTATCTCACATTGCATTGCCTCCTTTTCAGACCAGGCCAAGTCAACAGTCAAGTCAATTGCTGCTGGCTCAGGTACTGCACAGTAGTCGTGATCCTTGCCAGAGTCCATATAATRTTCTACACAAATGGCACCATCCTCTGCATGGTCGGTGCTAGGTCTCCCTATCCTATCCCAAACACTCACCCGTGACTCGCCCGTGACTGAATAATATAATTGTTCCAATTATTAGCTCCCTTCCTCAGATGACGAAGCCCTCCCAGAGTAGGCTCCACTATGTCTTCAGGGAAAAAATGCCTGCCACAGATCTTGGAGCTTTTGCCGATGGTGAAGTTGCCTCATCGAATGTTAATCACCACTTCTTTTGTAGCTCATCATCGGCAGGGAAAGAGTGGAATGACAGACTTGAGAATTTGGCAGAGTAGCTGCACAGCGTCACACAGCAATGTTCTGAAGGGCTGACCTCTCTTCTCTGAAACTTTACCCTATCTTTCTTCATGGTATACGTCTTGATCCTCTTCATGACGATTTTATTCTCCAACAGCTAACGACTCTAGCTAACGTTACAATTAGTGCCAGTTGCCATCGTTGGCTAACGTTAACAGTTGAATTCGAAAATACTAAATTTGAAGAAACTAACAAGCAAGCTAGCTAACTAACAAAACACACAGCACTATTTATGCTATACTACTTATACTACAATTCTATACAAAAAATAACTTATATACAGTATATACACGATACTTCTAGCAATGCTAAAATATGACTAATGGCTAACCAACAGGAAGTAGTTTGCCGGAAGCAGAATGCCGTGAACCTGTATTACCCAGAAATCTTTTTATGACGTTGTGCAGGTATCCCATTACAACCAACAACACTAGAGAGAAAGTCAGAGGGCATGTATGGAACTYGTTTTATCATGAACGTGGGCATTCTACTTCACAGAAACTACAGTATAAGCCCTGCCACAACAGGATACTGAAACCTACAAGGTACTGAAACCAAGGTACTAAACCAAATAACTAAAACCTATAAGCACTGCTACAAAATAAACGGCAGAGTATTCAGGTGAGAGGCATGAGATAAAAATAAGCCAAACAGGTACCCTGGCAGCCAAAAACATCCAAACACCATTTTGTAGCTTGCTTGGCATAGACTCAGTGCCAAACCTCAGCACCCCAGCCAGGGTGTTTGGTAATGACTCACCCCAGTCAGGGTGTTTGGTAATGACTGTGTTTAACCTTGTTGTACTCTAAATGGCTTGTTGTTTGTCTCCATGCCCACTGGCTTTGCAGCAATGTTCCTTCCACAACATCAATCTTCATGCCATATGGACTAGCTACAACTTTCCCTTTAGCTCAGTGCTTGACTTTGACAGAAATAGGTGTCAGTACTCATTTTGAGTGTCGGTACTGTTTATATTTAGGTGCAGGAATTCCAGTGAGCTCCTGCCCAAGTCAAGCACTGCTTTAGCTAGAATGTTGCTGTTTCCATGGTTTCATTACAACACCTTCCCGGTGTAATACCCAGAGTTCAAATGGAAAGTCTACAGACAGTACCATTAGTGGTTCGTGCCATTCAAGATGAGGGAGGACAATATTTGTTTTAATGAGCATGGCCATATTTCTATGACAGTGTATTGGATGACTGTAATTCATATTCCATTCACCCAGCTCAATGTGACATCAATAGATATATTCTACTACATGATACTCAAATGTGCCCTATATCATGAGGTTGATACAACCTAGCCTACAAATTAAAGTTCGAGAGACAAATTAGAGTAATCAAGGTGACAGACAGTGACACAGTGCCTGCATCTAGCTGATCTGGGGTGTGATCATTAGTCCAAACAAGAGTTTCCATTGGACAAATTCATGTAGGCCCCCCCCCCATTTGCTTCCGTTTGCTTCCGTTTAAGAAACATTTAGCAGAATCGATGGAATGAATATGTATGAAATGAATGTATGTATGTATGTATGAAATCCCTGATCACCCACACACACAGTTCACTTTGATAGCAGCCACATACAGCATCTTCACTTTGCTCGTTATATAATTTCTTCTCACATCTATGCGCTCTCCTCCTCTCATCTTTTCACTTCCTTATGGACTTCAGTGCACAACACAACAGCTGTCTGTGACCAAGAGAAAAAATCTCTCCAAGCCAAACCTTCATACCATAACCCCTAACCACTACACAGCCTACATTGTTGTCACCATATTAACGTTATACTCAACAAACTAGAACTAATGCGTTTGTAAACCCTCAATCCAATCCATGTGTACAATCACACGGTACACTGTACAGCAAGAAGTTTAGCAGTTACACCGGTGGGCCATGTGGCAATAAATTCATAAAACTGATAGTTTACCTTGACTTGGAAGAGTTGTCGTGTTGGAAAGCCTTAGCCAGCTATCTAACATTAATATCATTCCTCTCTATTTATGTCAGGTTGTTGAGCAGACTAAATTATAGCTGCATTAGCTAAATAAGTCAAAGGTAAACTAAGAAGAAGAAAAAATAAAATCTCTCTCTCTCTCTCTCTCTCTCTCTCTCTCTCTCTCTCTCTTCTCTGCTTTCTTCTTCTGCTTAATTTTTGAGGAACATAATTTGTTTAAAACTGTTCAACTATTGTCTTTCTCTCTCTTTGAGTCAACTACTCACCACACTTTATGCAATGTAGTGCTAGCTAGCTGTAGCTTAGGCTTTCAGTACTAGAGTAATTCTCTGATCCATTGATTGGATGGATAAGATCATACTGCAAGAGATTTGAGGACGTCCTCCAGAAGTCGCCATAATTACTGTGTAAGTTTATGGAAGGGGGTGAGAACCATGAGCTTTCCAGGTTTTGCATTGAAGTCAATGTAGCCAGAGGAGGACGGAAAATAGCAGTCCTCCGGCTACACCATGATGCTACCCTAGAGGGTGCTGTTGAGGCTACCGTAGACCTTCATTGCAAAACAGTATGTTTTGATACGTTTTTTGGTGAAATGAATATATTTAGTATAGTTTTATCGAAAAGGATCACTTTTTTAATGTTTCAATATTTAAAAAATTATGAAATTCCCTAAGGAGGATGGTCCTCCCCTTCCTCCTCTGAGGAGCCTCCACTGACTAGTACCCTGAAACAGGAGGAACTTCTGTTGTCCATCWAAAAAAAAAAAAAAGCCCTTAACAAAGATCATAACAGTGTGGGTTAATTTTGTTCACGGCTTGACTTATCCCACAGGACCCCACTGATCCAGTGATGAGTTGCCCCATGCCAAGTCTCAGTCAATCCCTTCCCATCATTTCAGCTCTCAAGTGCTGCCTGGAGGGGCGATGAGAGCTTTCTCATGTATCTAATACAGAACCTAGCCCACGTTAAAGACATTTTAATCCACAGTGAAGATGTTGTTGAGGGAGTCTTCTTGAGGACACGTTAAACCAGGGGTTGTGTTGACAGCAGGTCAGAGACGAAGAGTGGTGTAAGATCTTATCTGAACAGCCCCCTGCTGTTTTACTGCTCACAGTTACAGATAACAGCATACATCAGGCGCTCAGTATCACAGAGTTGGTATAAACAGCATCACTGTTTCTGTTTCTCGGTCTCTTTCTCTGTCTCTAAGTGTTTTGTATATAATCAAAACAAGTCAAATGTTATTGGTCACATACACATGGTTAGCAGATGTTAATGTGAGTGTAGCGAAATGCTTGTGCTTCTAGTTCCAACAGTGCAGTAATATCTAACAAGTAATCTAACAATTACCCAAACACTACCTAATACACACAAATCTAAAGGGGGGAATGAGAATATGTACATATAAGTATATGGATGAGCAATGGCCGAGCGGCATAGGCAAGGTGCAGTAGATGGTATAAAATGCAGTATATACATATGGGATGAGTAATGCAAGATATGTAAACATTATTAAAGTGCCGTTATTTAAAGTGGCATTGTTTAAAGTGACTAGTGATCCATTTATTAAAGTGTCCAGTGATTGGGTCTCAATGTAGGCAGCAGCCTCTCTGAGTTAGTGATTGCTGTTTAGCAGTCTGATGACCTTGAGTTAGAAGCTGTTTCTCAGTCTCTCGGTCCCAGCTTTGATGCACCTGTACTGACCTCGCCTTCTGGATGATAGCGGTGTGAACAGGCAGTGGCTCGGGTGGTTATTGTCCTTGATGATCTTTTTGGCCTTCCTGTGACATCGGGTGCTGTAGGTGTCATGGAGGGCAGGTAGTTTGCCCCCGGTGATGTGTTGTGCAGATCGCACCACCCCCTGGAGAGCCTTGCAGTTGAGGGCGGTGCAGTTGCTGTACCAGGCTGTGATACAGCCCGACAGGATGCTCTCAATTGTGCATCTGTAGAAGTTTGTCAGGGTTTTGGGTGACAAGCCACATTTCTTCAGCCTCCTCGGGTTGAAGAGGCGCCGTTGCGCTTTCTTCACCACACTGTCTGTGTGGGTGGACCATTTCAGTTTGTCTGTGATGTGTACGCCCAGGAACTTAAACTTTCCACCTTCTCCACTGCTGTCCCTTTGATGTGGATAGGGGGATGCTRCCTCTGCTGTTTCCTGAAGTCCACGATCATCTCCTTTGTTTTGTTGACGTTGAGTGAGAGGTTGTTTTCCTGACACCACACTCCGAGTGCACTCACCTCCTCCCTATAGGCTGTCTTGTCGTTGTTGGTGATCAAGCCCACTACTGTTGTGTCGTCTGCAAACTTTATGATTGAGTTGGAGGCGTGCATGGCCACGCAGTCATGGGTGAACAGGGAGTCCAGGAGAGGGCTGAGCACACACCCTTGTGGGGCCCCAGTTTTGAGGGTCAGCGAAGTGGAGATGTTGTTTCCTACCTTGACCACCTGGGGGCGGCCCGTCAGAAAGTCTAGGACCCAGTTGCACAGGGAGGGGTTGAGACCCAGGGCCTCCAGCTTGATGATGAGCTTGGAGGGTACTATGCTGTTGAATGCTGAGCTGTAGTCAATGAACAGCATTCTTACATAAGTATTATTTTTGTCCAGATGGGATAGGGCAGTGTGCGGAGTGATGGMGATTGCGTCATCTGTGGACCTGAAGTGGGTCTAGGGTGGCCGGTAAGGTGGCAGTGATATAATCCTTGACTAGCCTCTCAAAGCACTTCATGATAACAGAAGTGAGTGCTACGGAGCGGTAGTCATTTAGTTAAATGACTTTGCCTTCCTGGGTACAGGAACAATGGTTACCATATTGAAGCATATGGGGACAACAGACTGGGATAAGGAGCGATTAAACATGTCCGTAAACACACCAGCCGGCTGGTCTGCACATGCTCTAAGAACGCGGCTAGGGACGTTTTCTGGGCCAGCAGCCTTGCGAGGGTTAACAAGTTTAAATATTTTACTCACGTCAGCCACTGAGAAGGAGAGGGGGGGGGGGGCGCAGTCTTTGTGAGCGAGCCGCGACGGTGGCTGTTTAGTTTGTCTGGAAGCGTGACGTCGGTATCCGTGACTTAGCTATTTTTGTTTTTTGTAGTCCGTCATTTCCTATAGACCCTGCCACATACGTCTCGTGTCTGAGCCGTTGAATTGCTACTCCACCTTGTCCCTGTACCGGCATTTCGCTTGTTTGATAGCCTTGCGGAAGGAATAACTACACTGTTTATATTCAGCCATATTTCCAGACCTCTATCCATGGTTAAATGTGGTGGATCGCTGTTTCAGTTTGCGCAAATGCCGCTATCCATCAACAGTTTCTGATTAGGGTAGGTTTTAATAGTCACAGTGGGTACGACATCTCCTATGCACTTATTTATAAACACACTCACCAAGTCAGCGTATAGGTCGATGTTGTTCTCTGAGGCTGACCGGAACATATTCAAAACAATCTTGGAGCGTGGCTTCCGATTGGTCAGACCAGCGTTGAATGGTTCTCGTCACTGGTACATCCTGTTTGAGTTTCTGCCTATAAGCCGGGACGAGCAAGATGACGTCGTGGTCGGATTTTCCGAAGAGAGGGCGGGGGAGGGCTTTGTATGCATCGCGGAAGTTAGAGTAGCAGTGATCAAGTGTATTAGCCCTACGTGTCATGCAATCAATATGCTGATAAAATTTACGTAGCATTGTTTTCAAATTTGCTTTGTTAAAATCCACAGCTACAATAAATGCATCCTCCGGATATATAGTTTCCAGTTTACATAGAGTCGCTTGAGGGGGGATGTACACAGCTGTGACTATAACTGACGAGAATTCTCTTGGTAGGTAGAATGGCCGGCATTTGATTGTAAGGAATTCTAGGTCGGGTGAGCAGAAGGACTTGAGTTCCTGTATGTTGTTATGATTACATCATGAGTTGTTCATCATAAAGCATACACCCCCGCCCTTCCTCTTCTTACAATCCCTGATGTCTCTCTGGAAGGCAAKCCTTGCTTTAATTCCGTCGACCTTGTTGTCAAGAGACTGGACATTGGCGAGTAGTATACTCTGGAGCGGTGAGCAATGTGCCTGTTTCCGAAGCCTGACCAGAAGACCGCTCTGTCTGCCCCTTCTGCGTCGCCGTTGTTTTCGGTCAGCTGCTGGGATTAGATCCATTGTCCTGGGTGGTGGTCCGAAGAGAGGATCCATTGTCCTGGGTGGTGGTCTGAACAGAGGATCCATTGTCCTGGGTGGTGGTCCGAAGAGAGGATCCACTTCTGGAAAGTCATATTCCTGGTCGTAATGTTGGTAAGTTGACGTTGCTCTTATATCCAATCGTTCTTCCCGGCTGTATGTAATAAGAGTTAAGATTTCCTGGGGTAACAATGTAAGAAATAATACATTAAAAAAAAAAAAATACTGCATAGTTTCCTAAGAACTCGAAGCGAGGCGACCATCTCTATCGGCGCCATTTTGTGTACAGAAGGTTGGGTGGAGGGTACTGTATGGTAGAATGTCTCAATAAAGAGCATTAAAAGTCTAGTCTCTCTCTCTCTGTCTGGAGTCACTTACTGACTAACTGACTGATTAACTGATTAACTGAATGACTGATTGACTGACTGACGTACTGACTGAAATGTCAAAACCATTCTTAAAGAGTTTGTTTATGTGAGTACCCTGTCTGCCATAGTTGTATAGGAGCTCTCCGTGGTTCTGAATAGTTCCTGCTCCTCTCTCTACTACCCTGACTCTCATTTCAGCAGGAAACCATGACAGATGATACTCCCCCTGAGAGTGACAGCCCCCCTCCCAACCCCTGAGCTACTGGGCTGTGGTAACAGTGTCCCTTCCTTTCTGTAATGTTGTTGTCTCTCCTCATTTCCCACTCTCTCCTCGCAAAAACTCAGAGTGACAGCCAGCCAGCATACTGGATTAAATGAACTGGAGGTGTCACCTGCAATTTTTCCCTCTGTGTGTTTTCACCTTGACCTTTTTACTGGTGAGAAGTCTGGGATTTGTTTCTGTTCTTACTTATTTGCTGTTACACACACGCGTGCGTGCGCGCACAWWCTCACACACACACACAGCCGTGACATAGCCCTGTGGGGTCACCAGCCACAGCGGCAGCAGGGGATTGTGGTCCTAACAGAAGGGTGTTCTTGAAGGAGGTGTGGCGTAGGAGGGAAACACAACCCTTACCAAAAAAACAAGTCAAATTTGTAGTTTCACATGTTGAAACTTTTTAAACTTTTTAAACTTTTTTCAAGTCTTAAGTTTTCACATGTATTAAGTTCACATGTTAACATCACCTTTTCACGTGAGAAGAAACACGTTTTCAATTCACGTGAAAACTGGATATGCAGTTTCACATGTGAAAATCATTCTCATGTGAAAATGTCACGTTCATGTGTGGAATTGCAAGTTCACATGTGGTGGTGAAATAGTGTTATTATCCTCACATGTGAAAAGGTGGTGTTAACATGTTGTAGTAGCAATGTTTCCACATGTGGAATTGCAAGTTCTGTAATGCCATTCTGTAAAAAGTTAACTTAGCCTACCTGAGTATAATAATTCAAGTGTGTTCAAAATAGTTATTTCTTATTTCTGACCCATCCATTAGGAGTGTTACTGCTGCAGGCAGCCTCTTTTTTTCATACATTGTTAAGTAACCGTCGGAATAAGCCCACTGAAAAGAACAGAGATGCTAGCGCGCCGTGTCATGTATCCTGTTTAACATGTTAAAATTAGATCTGTCAGAGTTAATCAGTTAATTCAAGTTAACTTTTTGGCAAAATGTTTTCGTTGCGCATTGTCTGAAAGCATTGAAAATACACTGAAAACATCCAAAATACACTGAAAACATCCAAAATACACAAAATACACAGCTAAGCACAAACATGCCATGTCAAAACAAGTTGACTTTTGGAAAAAATCAAACTGTCAATATTCTTCTAATGCTTTTAGTATACAAAAAAAGAAATACAGCTCAATTTTAGCAAATTATGAATTTGCAATGAATCATGATTAATCGCAAGAAATACTGCAATAAACTCGATTACATTTTTGAATTGTTTGACAGTCCTAGTTGACATTAAAATGTGAAAATGCACATGGAAAGTGTAGCGGACATGAGTCGGTCATGGTTCCTCATGGTTACGAAGCCTGCACCTTCAAAATTAGTGTTGCCCCTCTTTGTTGAATGGTCAAGATGTTGGCTTCTCCTGTGGGAGACTCAGAGCCCAATCCTGCCAGTTATAAAAGCACATATATGAAACATATAACACATGTGAAATGTTGGGGAATGACATGTCTGAGCCATGTGAAAAATAAACGTGAAACTTCACACGTGTCTGTGTCACGCTCGTCATACGAACTGGACGCATACTCGGACCAACGTGATCTGGGTTCCACATTTGTTTTATTTAAAGTAAGTGAACCACACAACAAAAACAATAAAGAATAAATGAAACGTGATGACAATGGAATGCTAACATGCAACTACACATAAACAATATCCCACAAAACACAGGTGGAAAAATGCTACTTAAGTATGATCCCCAATTAGAGACAACGATAGCCAGCTGCCTCTAATTGGGYATCATACRAAAACACCAACATAGAAAAACAAACTAGAACCCCACATAGAAAATATAAACTAGACTAACCCCCCAGTCATGTCCTGACCGACTCCACCATAGAAAATAAGGACTCTCTATGGMCAGGACGTGACAGTTTGACTCACGTGTCTTTTTTTCCCATGCAACATTTTTCCTAATTTGTTCACATGTGAAAAATGTACGTGATATGACTGACTGACTCATGAAAATGTCATGTATTTGTTGTATTATATATTTTTCACGTGATTTTTTTTCAAAGTGCTCTCTCCATCTGTCTATTCTTCTCTTCCTCAGCCCTCTTTTCATTTCTATATCCCTTGCTCTTCTCTCTCTCTCTCTCTCTCCATTACTCACTACCTCTGTCGCTCCCTCTCTTAGACTATTGGGGAAGCTGGCAATCGCTAACTGTTATCCTGGTGGGTTGGAGAGAAATTATACCCTAATACCACGTATTACCACCCACACACACTCACACAAACACTGCTTATTACCACACACACACTCTCTGTGTATTATCTCTGATATCAGCCCTTGTCTCTCTCTCCATGGTGTCTGGTGATGTCCGAAAGATAGTATCACAGATCACACACACAAACACACCAGGTCAGCTTGGCTCTTTGGAGTGGCTATTAGAGGGAGATGTGTCTTTCCTCTGTAGTATTAGGCTTGTAGCTGGGTTTGATGTGATTCCATTACAGACGACTTTCAGATGAGTATGATTATCTGTTCATTCTCTGAAATGGACTTATCTGTTCAAATGGGATGTGAATCATTTACGGGAGATAGGCTTCTGAGATGATATCTGTATTACCTCATTTAAGTAGTTGACGTGTTCCAGCCCTTAGATCTACGGGAAAGTCAATTTCAAAGTATGAATTTCAMAGAATTTCCTTAGAAATGTTCCTTTCCAAGAATAACCTCCGTTCAATGCACTCCACATGTGACCACGCTGCAGCATATAGCCCAGGCTACTAAGCAAAGACTAGTAATGAAATAAAACTTAAAATATGCTATCCTGTTCTTTTGAAATACATTTTCTTAATTGGATAATGTTTCTGCCCCTCAAAAGAATATGAAGGATTTAATGCTTGAATTGTGGTGTTTTTTGTTTTTACGTATAGTCTACAGTAACATAAAGTCATCTAAATGCTATTACAGATGTAGGATCTTAATTTGATCACATTTGCAATTCAGGAAATGTGAAAGTATTTTAGGTTTGAAAAGGCTCCCCTCCCTCTTTTTTTCTCATCGAACGGAACAGCATTCTTGGTTTGGTTGATTTTCCTTTGGCTGAAGGGACAACATATTTTGTTTGCATTTCCTAAACTGTGTGACTAATGTGTGAATATCTCTCTCCATCTCCTAAGTGAATGGAATTGGAACGTGTGTGTTTGTTGGTGTGTAAGTGTGTGAGTTGTCATCTCCAGCAGACTGTGACAGAAGTGGTTGATTTCATTATGAGATGAGAAATCAAAGCATGGCTACTTAAACCCATTACTCCACTGTTAGCTAAGAATAAACTGTCTGTCTCCAGGGTTGTGACTGGCTACTTAAACCCATTACTGCTCAGCTAGCTAGGGGAAACTGTCTGTCTCCAGGGTTGTGACTGGCTACTTAAACCCATTACTGCTCAGCTAGCTAGGGGAAACTGTCTCTAGGGTTGTGACTGCTAGCCTAGGACCCAGATTGACTCTTACGGTACTATCCTATAATATAAAGAGGGGACAAGGTCATCTTCTTGTATCTGTAGCTTGGATCTATCTCTGGTTATGGCTTCAGCCAACAGTTTGATAGATGTACAGGTGTGTGTTTGTATTTGTAACTTCATTGATGCGGAACTTTAACTAATAGTTGTAGTATAAAAGCATGAATACTTTGATGAGGAGTCTGTGGATATGTGTGTGTATGATACAGCAGAGCAGTGACCTCGCTGTGTGTCTAAACTCTAATGATCATCTCACCTCGTTAAGAGGTCCGCATCGCCACTAACGAGATGCTCCTTGGCCTGATGTGAATGAAAACTCTCCTTCACATAAACCATCATAGTAATGACTTTAGAGACAGAGCTTGAATATGATACATTGCAAGGACTAAACGTATGTGGCCATCTCCTCGTTGAACATATCCTTCCAAAATGATGGGCATTAATATGGAGTTGGTCCCCCACTTTGCTGCTATAACATCCTCCAATCTTCTGGGAAGGCTTTCCGCTAGATGTTGGAATACTGCTGCGGTGACTTGCTTCCATTCAGCATTAGTGAGGTCGGGCACTGATGTTGGGCGATTAGGCCCGGCTCGCAGTTGACAATCCAATTCATCCCAAAAGTGTTCGATGGGTTTGAGGTCAGTGCTCTGTACAGGCCAGTCAAGTTCTTCCACACTGATCTTGACAAACCATTTCTCGCTTTGTGCACGGTGGCATTYTCATGTTGAAACAGGAAGGGGCCTTCCCTTTCGTCTAGAATGTCATTGTGTGCTGTAGCATAGYCCCCTTAGTTCCRTTCACTGGAACTACAGGGCCTCGCCCGAACCATAAAAACAGCCCCAGACCATTATTCCCCCTCCACCAAACTTTACAGTTGGCACTATGCATTAGTACAGGTAGCGTTCTCCTGGCATCCGCAAAACCCAGATTCACCGTCGGACTGCCAGATGGTGAAGCGTGATTCATCATTCCAGAGATTCCAGAGTCCAATGGCGGCYAGCTTTACACCACTCCAGCCGATGCTTGGCATTGCGCATGGTGATTTTCGGCTTATGTGTGGCTGTTCGGCCATGAAAACACATTTAATGAAGGTCCCGACGAACAATTATTGTGCTGATGCTGTTTCCAGAGGCAGTTTGGAACTCGGGGGAAAGACGATTGTTACGCGCTACGCTCTTCCGCACTCAGCGGTCCCGTTCTGTGAGCTTGTGTGGCCTACCACGTCAAGGCTGAGCCGTTGTTGCTCTTAGAAGTTTCCACTTCACAATAACAGCTTTTACAGTTGACCGGGGCAGCTCTAGCAGGGCAGAAATTTGACAAACAGACTTATTGGTAAGGTGGCATCCTATGACGGTGCCACGTTGAAAGTCACTGAGCTCTTCAGTACGGCCATTCTACTGCCAATGTTTGTCTATGGAGATTGCATGGCTGTGTGCTCGATTTTATACACCTGTCAGCAATGGGTGTGGCTGAAATAGTCTAATGCACTAATTTGAACGGGTGTCCGAATACTTTAGTATATATAGTGTATATGAGGTTTGTGCCTTGGTGTATATGAAACAGTGTTGACAGTGGGGGATCCAGAACAGAAGGACTTGAAAGTGGTTGTTGTGAATCTCCCGCAGAAATAACAATGTGCCATAGGTGTTTATTGACAGCGTCAATGTTATTCTGTCTAGTCCACAGGAATATGCGTTAGGGGAAACATTTTAGAAGCATGTCGAACCCATACTAGGTTAAAGCTGTGTGAAGAATGTGTAATTTCATTTTAAGGGACTGTAATAAACCATTTATACTCTCACATGTAAAACCATTTACTAATCATTAGTTAAGTTTTTTCGCAGTCCCTAATCTAAAGTGATTTACTTTATAAATGTTTTGGTGACCAGTGTAATTTCTCACAAAAATATGAGCATGCCATTGGTAGACATTCCTGCAGTACCTGATGCTCTTTAGGGCCTAGAACATAGAAAATAGCCTGGAACATATCACTGGTAAAAGAAGAGGCACACAACACAGGTTGTTTAAGGAAATATATATACATATGTGAATAACTAAATCAAATCAAATCACATTTTATTGGTCACATACACATGGATAGCAGATGTTAATACGAGTGTAGCGAAATGTTTGTGCTTCTAGTTCTGACGGTGCAGTAATATCTAACAAGTAATCTAACAATTCCACAACAACTTCCTTATACACACAAATGTAAAGGGATGGAATAAGAATATGTACATATAAATATATGGATGAACGATAGCTGAGCGGTATAGGCAATAGATGGTATAAAACACAGTATATACATATGAGACGAGTAATGTGAGATATGTTAACATTATTAAAGTGGCATTATTTAAAGTGACTAGTAATCCATTTATTAAAGTGGCCAATGATTTGAGTCTGTATGTAGGTAGCAGCCTCACTGTGTTAGTGATGGCTGTTTAACAGTCTGATGGCCTAGAGATAGAAGCTGTTTTTCAGTCTCTCGGTACTGACCTAGCCTTCTGGATGGTAGCGGAGTGAACAGGCAGTGGCTCGGGTGGTTGTTGTCCTTGATGATCTTTTTGACCTTCCTGTGACATTGGGTGCTGTAAGTGTCCTGGAGGGCAGGTAGTTTTCCCCCGGTGATTCGTTGTGCGGACCGCACCACCCTCTGCATGGCCTTGCGGTTGATGGTGGTGCAGTTGCCGTACCAGGCGGTGAAACAGCCCGATAGGATGCTCTCGATTGTGCATCTGTTAAAGTTTGTGAGGGTTTTAGGTGACAAGCCAAATTTCTTCAGCCTCCTGAMGTTGAAGAGGCGCTTTTGCGCCTTCTTCACCACACTGTGGTGAAGTTTGTCCAATCCATTTCAGTTTGTCTGTGATGTGTACACCGAGGAACTTAAAACTTTCCAACTTCTACACTACTGTCCCGTTGATGTGGATAGGGGGGTGCTCCCTCTGCTGTTTCCTGAAGTCCACGATCATCTCCTTTGTTTTGTTGACGTTGAGTGAGAGGTTCTTTCCCTGAGACCACACTCCGAGTGCCCTCCACTCCTCCCTGTAGGCTGTCTCGTCGTTGTTGGTAATCAAGCCCACTACTGTTGTGTCGTCTGCAAACTTGATAATTGAGTTGGAGGCGTGCATGACCATGCAGTCGTGGGTGAACAGGGAGTCCAGGAGAGGGCTGAGTACGCACCCTTGTGGGGCCCCAATGTTGAGGATCAGCGAAGTGGAGATGTTTCCTACCTTGACCACCTGGGGGCTGCCAGTCAGAAAGTCCAGGACCCATTTTAACAGAGCGGGGTTGAGACCCAGGGCCTCAAGCTTAATGATGAGTTTGGAGGGTACCATGGTGTTGAATGCTAAGCTGTCGTCAATGAACAGCATTCTAACATAGGTATTCCTCTTGTCCAGATGGGATAGGGCAGTGTGCAGTGGGATGGCGATTGCATCGTCTGTGGACCTGTTGGGGCGGTATGCAAACTGAAGTGGGTCTAGGGTGGCAGGTAAGTTGGAGGTGATATGATCCTTGACTAGTCTCTCAAAGCATTTCATGATGACAGAAGTGAGTGCTACGGGCGATAGTCATTTAGTTCAGTTATCTTTGCCAGCTAGTCTGCGTATGCTCTGACGAGGTGGCTAGGGATGCCATCTAGGCCAGCAGCCTTGCGAGGATTAACACGTTTAAATGTCTTACTCACGTCGGCCACGGAGAAGGAGAGGGGGGGCCTGCAGTCCTTGGTATCAGTCCGCATCGGTGGCACTGTATTATCCTCAAAGTGGGCAAAGAAGGTGTTCAGTTTGTCTGGAAGCAAGACATCGCTGCCGGGGACGTGACTGGTTTTCTTTTTCTAGTCCATAATTGCCTGTAGACCCTGCCACATACGTCTCGTGTCTGATCCGTTGAATTGCGACTCCACTTTGTTCCTATACTGACAATTCACTTGTTTGATTGCCTTGCGGAAGGAATAACTACACTGTTTATATTCGGCCATATTCCCCAACATCTTTCCATGGTTGAATGAGGTGGTTCACGCTTTCAATTTTGCGCGAATGTCGCCATCTATCCATGGTTTCTGGTTAGGGTAGGTTTTAATAGTCACAGTGGGTACAACATCTCCAATAAACTTCCGTATAAACTCACTCACAGAGTCAGCGTATGAATCTATGTTATTCTCTGAGTTTTCCCTGAACATTTCCCAGTCCGCATGATCAAAACAATCTTGAAGCATGGATTCTGATTGGTCAGACCAGCGTTGAATGGTTCTAGTCACGGGTACATCCTGTATGAGTTTCTACCTATAGGACGGTAGGAGCAAGATGGAGTCGTGGAAGGAATTGCCGCATGGGGGGGGGGGGGGGCCTTGTATGTCATCGCGAAGTTAGAGAGAAGTGGTCAGGTGTTGCCCGCGCAGAGTGCACAATCAATGTGCTTGGTAGAATTTAGGTAGCCTTGTTCAAATTAGCCTTTGGTTAAATCACCCAGCTCACATAAATGCTGCCTCAGGATATATGGTTTCCAGTTTACATTAGAGTCCGTGAGTTCCTTGAGGGCCGTCGACGGTATCTGCTTGGGGGGGACAATACACGGCTGTGACTATAATCGGAGGAATTCTCTTAGGAGATATATGTGGTTCGGCATTTTATTGTAAGGAATTCTAGGTCAGGTCGAACAAAGGACTTTGAGTTCCTGTAGTGTGTTATATGATTACACCATGAGTTCGTTAATCATGAAGCATACACCCCCTCCCTTCTTCTTTACCAGAGAGAATGTTTGTTTTCGTCGGTTGCGACGCGTTGAAGAAACCGGTGGCTGACCGACTCCCGACAACAAATCCCGAGAGAGCCAACAATCTCGTGATGTCCTCTCTTAGTGAAGGAACCCCTTGCCTCCTAGATTTCCGTCCACTTTGTTGGTCTAGAGGACTGGACATTGGCGTTGTACATATGCTCGGAGCCGGTGGTGCGTGTGCACGTCTTCGCGAAAGTCTGACCAGGAAGGCCGCTCCGTCTACCTCTCGCCGGCGACGGTTGTTTTGGGTCGGTCTGGATTTAGATCCATTGCTGGTTGTGGTGGTCGACAAACAAAGGATCCTCGTTCGGATATGTCATATGTCGGTCGTAAATTGTTTGGTATGTTGACGTCGCTCTTATATCCAATAGTTCTTCCTGGCTGTATGTAATAGACTTTAAGATTTCCTGGATGGTAACATGTAAAGAAATAATAACATAAAAAACGAAATAGCTGCTATAGTTTTCCTAAGGACTCGAAAGTGAGGCGACCATCTCTGTTGGCGCCTCTATACTAACGTTTACAAATGTGGGCAGTCAATGATCTAATAAGTGTTAGAAAAACTGTTTTGTAAAATGCCTCTAGTATTTATATGGACCCTTAAAGATAGTAGTGTTACACAAGAACGTTCCAAATTGTTCGCTGTCCAGTCCAGATGGTTAAATGAATGGAAGTAAAATGAACACAATTATTCTCAAACTGGAATCATCGTATCAAAAGTTACATCTGTGACGGCTTTGTGTGGTGTCCCTGCCGCAGTGGAAGAAGGGGGGGGGGGGGGGGAATTACTACAGAGTACCTCAACTCTATGGCACTCTCCATTAAATTTTGCTCTCATTTTGTCTTCAAAGCTGTGTGTGGTGTTTGTGTGTGCGTTGCATGTGTATGTGTGATGTGGTGTGTGTCTATTACTCGGAGTGAAACCATTAGACGCTATATGGTATTTGAGGAGGCAACCTCTACGTCCTTACTTATCTCTGATGAATCTCAGTGTTGAGTTTCCCTGAGGCTCTACACTGCATATGCATCCATCAGGAGAGGATGGAGATGCGAGATGGAGATGGATGGATGGATGGATGGATGGATGGGGAGTGGGACATCTAACTGGATGCCTTCTTTGATCTCACTCTGCCGCCATTTTGTCTGTCTGAGTCTCCCCATGCTACAGCACATGTCCTATATCTGTACATTATGATCCTATACCCACAAAGAATCCACACAAAACAATGTACTTCTGAAGTAACAACACATAGTGGGATTTGTTTGGCCTTTGGGTGAGTTATGTTTACAGAAGTTAAGCCTTGAAAATGTAAATCTTCACATTTGTTGTTGTTGTTGCTGTTGTTGTTTAATCATCTTTGGCTGGATAGTTAGGGAAAGCTGGGATTTAGAGTTGAGAGAAGCCGAGTCCTGTCTATTCTGGCCTCAGGCTGTATGGTGCTGCGAAAACAGATATAATATACGCTGACAAGCAAACCTAAAGTGTAGCCATACATAGGATATTCTCTACCGTAACTCCACCCTTAATAGGGCGTCAATTAGCTGTGAACAGAGTACATGTCAACGTTCTGTATTCTATCCAGCCTAGTTAATGTGATGAATAAATAGGATTAGTTGTGAGCTCTTGTATATCGCTGCTCCTAAGCTGGCTATTTTATGGCCCAGCTTTAGGAGAAAGCAATTATTGTTGCTATGGATTACACGTTTAATACAACTCATTATGCCCCAGATAACATTTCTGTATAGAATGCTGCATTTTGTATAATATTTTAATGTGCAATTATTTCTGTACTGAGACGTTAAATATATGTAAAGCCTGGCGCTGCCATATGATGTGTGTGACTATGAGTCCATTTGTAGTCAGACTGGGTCTCGGTACCAATACCTCTGGCACCAGAAGCCAATAAAAGCAAATGACCAACACTTTCTACTCAGGAATACCAAATAAACACCTTTAGAAATAAAGTCGAGTTGTTTCTTTTTCCATAGACTGGAGTTTTATTGCTGTCCTTAGTCGTTTAAAATTAGTTGTATTCTTTTTATTGGTCTTTTTATTCTGACACAGTGGCTTCCTCTTGGGAAGGGACAGATCTATTATGTCTAGCGTAATTGTGTTTGCATTTGAAACACGGCCGTGATTGCTTTTTGACTTCTGAATATTCCAGATTGGATGAGCTAAATTACTTTTTAGAAAATGTCCCGGGCTCCCTAAGCCCTCGTCTCCGCTCCTGCATGCTCTCTTCCACTCCTCTCCCCTCTGCTCCTCTTCCACTCCTCTCCCATCCTCTACCCTCCCCTCCGCTCTCTTAAGAGAAGAGATACAAGCTAGCCAGACAACCTAGGCATTTATAGTTGTCCACATATTCTAAGTAGAAACCATCCAGAGTAGTGATGCTAGTCTGGCGGGCGGGTGCGGGCAGCAATTTGGTTGAAGAGAGCATGCAAATTTCGTTTTTACTTTAGCATTCAAGAGCAGTTTGAAGCCACGGAAGGAGTGTTGTATGGCTTTGAAGCTCGTTTGGAGGTTTGTTAATACAAGTGTCTTAAGAAGGGCGCAGATGTATACAGAAAAGGTGTTGTCTGCATAGAGGTGGATAAAGAATCACCAGCAGCAAGAGCGACATCATCTTGATGCATACAGAGAAAAGAGTCGGCCCAAGAATTGAACCCTGTGGCACCCCCAGGGACTAGCCAGAGGTCCGGACAACAGGTCCTGCCGATTTGACAACACTGGACTTCTGTCTGAAGAAGTTAGTTAGTGAGACCAAGGTCGAGGCAGTCATTA
>NC_036857.1:3549470-3556638 GCF_002910315.2 Salvelinus sp. IW2-2015 | reverse complement strand
TCAAAGATCTGCTCCCTATCCCTTCGCGTCCCCTCTCCCCTCCCGCTTCCCCTCTCAACCCTCCGTCCTCTCCCCCCTCTCCACCCTCCTGCTCTATTTCAGTCCTGCTTCCTACTTCCCCTCCTCTCCCCTCGAGAAACCAAGGCTGTTGAGTCTGCCGATAAGAATACGATGATTGACAGAGTCGAAAGCCTTGGCCAGGTCGATGAAGACGGCTGCACAGTACTGTCTTTTATCTATGGTGGTTATGATATCGTTTAGGACCTTGAGAGTGGCTGAGGTGCACCCGTGACCAGCTCAGAAACCAGAGTGCATAGTGGAGAAGGTACGGTGGGATTCTAAATGGTCAGTGATCTGTTTGTTCACTTGGCTTTCGAATACTTTACAAAGGCAGGGCAGGATGGATATAGGTCTGTAACAGTTTGGGTCTAGAGTGTCTCCACCTTTGAAGAGGGGGATGACCACGGCCACTTTCCAATCTTTAGGAATCTCAGACGATACGAAAGAGAGATTGAACAGACTAGTAATAGGGGTTGCAACAATGGCGGCGGATAATTTTAGGAAGAGAAGGCCCAGATTGTCTAGCCCAGCTGATTTGTAGGGATCCAGATTTTGCAGCTCTTTCAGAACATCAGCTCTCTGGATTTGGGTGAAGGAGAAGTGGGCTGTGCGGAGCTGTTGGCTGGGGTTGGGGTAGCCAGGTGGAAAGCATGGCCAGCCGTAGAGAAATGTTTATTGAAATTCTCGACTATCATGGATTTATCAGTGGTGACAGTGTTTCCTAGTATCAGTGCAGTGGGAAGCTGGGAGGAGGTACTCTTATTCTCCATGGACTTTACAGTGTCCTAAAACTTTTTGGAATTAGTGCTGCAGGATGCAAATTTCTGTTTGAAAAAGCTAGCCTTTGCTTTCCTAACTGACTGTGTGTATTGGTTCCTGACTTCCCTGAAAAGTTGCAAATTGCGGGGACTYTTCGATGCTAGTGCAGTATGCCACAGGGTGTTTTTGTGCTGGTCAAGGGCAGTCAAGTCTGGAGTGAACCAAGGGCTGTGTTTTAGGGAGCGTTTGACAGTGATGAGGGGTGGTCGTTTGACCGCAGACCCATAACGGATGCAGGCAATGAGGCAGTGATCGCTGAGATCCTGGTTGATATCTATGTGGGTGCCCGTGTTTACGGATTTGGGGTTGTACCTGGTAGGTTCCTTGATAATTTGTGTGAGATTGAGGGCATCTATCTTAGATTGTAGGAKGGCCAGGGTGTTAAGCATATCCCAATTTAGGTCACCTAGCAGTACGAACTCTGACGATAGATGGGGGGKAATCAATTCACATATGGTGTCCAGCGCACAGCTGGGAGCTGAGGGGCAAGCGGCAACAGTGAGGGACTTATTTCTGGAGAGATGGATCTTTAAAAGTAGAAGCTCGAACTGTTTGGGCATAGACCTAGATAGTATGACAGAACTCTGCAGGCTATCTCTACTGTAGATTGCAATTCTGCCCCCTGTAGCAGTTCTATCTTGARGAAAAATMTTGTAATTGGGGATGGAAATGTCATCAATTTTGGAGGACAGATCAGCAGACCAGTCGTGATGGATCGGCGTGTTGACAAAGAGTCCAGGCCAATTGGCAAGACAGGTATTGTAGTTTGTGTACTTCGTTTGCTAGCCYGGAGATGGGCATAGCTCAAGGCTAACTGGTGCATGCTTCTGGACAAAGGCATTAGCCACAATAACCACTCGGTAGCAGCTAGCTAGCTGCGAAGATCTGGTGTAATGGTCCAGAGCTTGCGGCAGGAATCCGGTGATGTAGTGGGGGAAAAAAGCAGTCCGATATGCTCAGGGCTGATATCGCGCTGTGCAGACTGGCAGGTATTATCCGGGCTATCCGAGCTAAAGTGGCTGGTGTCTGAGCTAAAGGTAAAGACCGCTAGCAGTGGCTAACAATAACTAAATAGCTAGTAGCTAATTAGCTGGCTAGCTACTGATGGAGGTTCCAGTTATAAGGTCAGAAAAAATAGCAGATTGGGTGAGGCGGGTTGCAGGAAGGTATATTTAATTTGAAAATGGAAAAAAAGAGATTGAAATATAATMAAATGTATACAACAAAAAAACGAAAAAGCCTGAATATTTTTTACATGGGACAAAAACAAACACTTCTTACTGCTGCGCCATCTTGGACATCATATGACATCATAAATAATGAATGATTTTCAATTTGAAAGTCATTATTTCTATATAGCCTACACTTTCTCATTCTAAACTTCTAACGCGAGTGGGGTGGGTGTGGCTTCGTGACAATGATCAAGAGCAGCTGCTCACCGATTTGACAGCTCCAACGCAGTTACACCTCCAACTCCACCAAAACATCAGCTATGCGGGTGTCGGTTATCACCGGTTAACGCTCGATCTGATTGAATCTAAGCTCCTGAGTGGCTCAGCGGTCTAAGGCACTGCATCTTAGTGTAAGAGGCGTCACTATAGTACCTGGTTCGAATCCAGGCTGTATCACATCCGGCTGTGATTGGGAGTCCCATAGGGTGGCACACAATTGGCCCAGTGTCGCCTGAGTTTTGCCAGAGTAGGCTGTCATTGTAAATAAGAATTTGTTCTTAACTGACTTGCCTAGTTAAATAAAGGTTAAATAAAAAATAGGCCTAGGACGACAACTGGAATATATTGTGTGTGCATCTGCTGGTGTGCACGTGTGTGTATGGGATGTTCTGCGTGTGTGTATGGGATGTTCTGCGTGTGTGTATGGAATGTTCTGCATGTGTGTATGGGATGTTGTGCGTGTGTGTATGGGATGTTCTTCGTGTATGGGATGTTGTGCGACCGTGCTGTATGGGATGTTCTCGTGTGATGTGTGGGATGTCTGCGTGTGGGATTGTATGCGGATGTCTGGCGTGTGTGTATGGGAATGTTCTTCCGTGTATGTGGGATGTTCTTGGTGTTATGGAATGTTCTGCTGTGTGTGTATGGGATGTCGTTGCTCGTGTGTGTATGGGATGTTCTTCGTGTTGGGATGTTTTTGTGTATGGATGTTCTGCGTGTGTGTATGGGAGTTCGGTGTGTGTATGGCATGTTCTGCGTGTATGGGGATGGTCTCGTGTGGATGTTGTGCGGATCGTTGTGTGGGATGGTACTCGTGTGATGTTCTGCGTGTGTGGTATGGGGATGTTCTGCGTGTGTGTATATGGGATGTTTCTTCGTGTATGGGATGTTTCCTGCGTGTGTGTATGGGATGTTCTGCGTGTGTATATGGGTATGTTCTTGTGTATGGGATGTTCTGCGTGTGTGTATAGGAGTTCTTTAGGGTAGCGTGTACGGGATGTTGTCGTCTGCGTAGGATGTTGGTGTGGTATGTGTTGTGCGTGTATGGGATGTTTCATGCGTGTGTGTATGGGATGATGTTCTGCGTGTGTGAATTTTGTGGTGCCGGAGGTGTTCATGTTGCCCTGGTGTGTAGCTTGGTCCAGTTCTCCACTCAGTGGTGCAAGATAATGTATGGCTAATGAGTTCCGTGTAAACGCGATGATCGTGATTGGTCGCAGCGTGTCCAGGGGCCAAATTGGGCAACTGCATCAGCTAGCATCATAAAGACAGAGAATGGTAATCCTAGTTAGAGGGGCATTATGACAAATCAAATCAAAGATTATTGGTCCGCAGTACACAGTTTAGACGAGATGTTATAGCGGGGGTGCAGTGAAATGCTTCTGTTAATTAGCTCCTAACAATGCAGTAGAAATGTCAAACAAGTACACAAATAATTAAAATATTGTAAAAAAGTTCATTAAAAAGAATAGAATAGAATCAAGAAGTCGGGACCGAATCCAATTAACAGCCCAAATAGCCCTGTATCAATACTCAAAATGAAATCTATAGGTATGTAGGCTACACCGGAATAATTTACACATGAATATACTAAGATGATATGTACAGCAGTAGATATATTAGAATGAGCTATGACAAGAGATCCAGTACATAATACATATGAGGTGTGTATAAAACAGTGGAACTAACAATGTATTGTGCAGAAAGTAGAAACCATCAGAAAGAGCTATGTTGATGAATACAATATTTTAATACACAGTGTGAGACAGAAAGTGACCAGTGGTTCAATGTGTCTACTAATGACATCGAGACAGCAGCGTTGGGCTGTGTAGTTAGTGTGTGTTGTGTGTGTGTGTGTGTGTGTGTGGTGTGTGGTGTGTGTGTGTGTGGTGTGTGTGTGTGTGTGTGTGTTGTGTGTGTGTGTTAGTAGTTGTGTGTGTGTGAGTGTGGTATGGTAATGACTAGTGTTCGTTTTAATTTTGGGAGGCTAGTGATGACAGATCATGTTGTTATGTCATGTGATGTGATGTGCCATTCATGCTGGGAACATTGTTTGGGTTGGGATGTGAGTGTGTGTTGGTGGCCTGTACACATGCAACACTACACTCAGGCACAGAGTGTCTCCACTCCTCTCTTTCCAATCCTTTTCCTCATCCATCTCAGTGTGAGGGTGCACTGGGATATGTTTAAAAGCAGTTTAAAGTAGTTTAATAGCTGTTTGAAACCTGTTTGATGCGCTGTGGCAGGTGTTGTTCGTAAGCTCCGCATGCGTACTCCCCAGCTTCATCTAACCATGAACCTGTCTGAAGAGTGAGCACTCATATCCTCACAGATCCAAACAAGCACTCGAGACGCCAATAAGGTTGCCGTGTACACAGATGAGGGTGAGATTGGTGGGGGGGGGGGGCAGAGAAGAGAAAGAGGAGGGGGTAAAGAGAAAGGTGAGAGAGGGGAAGAGGGAGAAAGAGGGGAAGAGCCGTAGGTGATATTTGTCCTAATGGTACATTCTTTCCTGAAATAGCTCTCTCCCACATGAGGTGTTGCGGAGAGCAGAGGTGTGTGTGTTATAGTTCCTGTCAGATACCTGACCTTGGTGTGTCCCCCTTTCCTTTCTGAGTCAGCCGCAGTGCAGTATCCCACCCCAATAACAAAATACACACTCAAATACCAAACACACACACACCTACTTCATTCTGATAAAGTCAGAACCCTAACACCTTATATCCCAGAAAAACACCAATGTCCGTTGTTGCTAAACCGTCAGTAATATACATTGCTGTTGTGTGCTCTGGCATTCATTTAGCCTAAATGCTTTATTAGTATTGACYCATACAGTACCCGGCCATAAAACATTATTGCCATGGGAGTCATGTTTATTAAGCATGGCTGTGGCTATTTGTTTGAAGCTGCTGTAATTAATTGCTTTTATGGATACCCCAAGTGTTTCAGCACGTTGCTGATTGGTAGTGTTGTACAATACGAAGCTGTTCAAACCACTGTACTGACAGCTGGAAGAAAAGACGCCGGAAAGACGTTCCAACGGATGAATAGCAGCATCGCTAAGCTGTTTGAAAAACCCTAGGTGAATAGACTGCCTCGGATGACATGTGTTACTGTGTCACCCTAATGACATGTGTTATGTCACCTTAATGACATGTGGTATATCTCCTTAATGACAGCTGTTATGTCACCCTAATGACATGTGCTATATCACCCTTATGACATGTGTTATGTCACCCGAATGACATGTTATATCACCTTAACGACAGCTGTTATGTCAACCTAGTGACGTGTTATATCACCTTAAAGACAGCTGTTACGTCACCCTAATGACAGTGTATGGCAATGTAAAGAAGATTCTTATAGTGCAGCTCAGAGCTGAAGTTACTGTAGTTTTGATAGATTATGTGGTCTGTCTGTCTGTCTGTCTGTCTGTCTGTCTGTCTGTCTGTCTGTCTGTCTGTCTGTCGGTCGGTCGGTCGGTCGGTCGGTCGGTCGGTCGGTCGGTCGACAGGAGGAGTGTAGCCTACTGTATGATAGAGTCATCATCATTAAGCTGCTGTTCCCCTCTCCTGCCCCCGGGGTCTGTTAATGATTATACCACAGGGTTTAAAGACACCATAATAGCCAGAACATACTTTGACACACGTTATTGATTAATGCCCCATGGTAGCTAACTGCTGGATGACAGTGCACTACGGTCATGTATTGAAGTGTTCATTTGTTCATCCATTAACTAGAGAAGAGAAGAAGATAAAAAATAAAGACTAGAAGAAAACAGAAGAGAGAAAAAATAAGAAAGTAGAGGAATAGAAGAGATAATAAATAATAAAAGAGAGGAGACAAGATCATGCTGTCACCATCTCCCCCCTCCTCCTAGACAAGATCATGCTGTCACCATCTCCCCCCTCCTCCTCCTAGACAAGATCATGCTGTCACCATCTCCCCCCTCCTCCTTTAAACTATTTGCACATCGTAACAACACTGTATATAGACATAATATGACATTTGAAATGTCGTTATTCTTTTGTGAGTGTAATGTTTACTGTTAATTTTTATTGTTTATTTCACTTTTGTTTATTATCACTTCACTTGCTTTGGCAATGTAAACATATGTTTATCATGCGAATAAAGCCCTTAAAAATTGAATTGAAATGGAGAGAGATACAGAGAGAGAGAGGGGGGGGGGGGGGAGAGAGAGACAGAGAGAGAGACAGCGAGAGAGGGGGAGAGAGAGAGAGAGAGACAGAGAGAGAGACTTTCGAGTCAGACACTACCTTTTAATCAGCCTGGCAATGTGGAAGAGAAAACACCAACATCCTGCCAGAGCAGACAGACCTTGTGTATAACCTGAGATTGCTCTGCCCTGGCGGAAATGAATAAAGTTTTCTACTTTTGTACTGCCGAATAAAGCACTTGAAGCTGAACAAAATGTTAGAGAAGATTGTGTCCGTATAGAACCATAATACACAGCTCAACATCTTAGATTGTTCCACTGAGGAGTTCAATCTGGGCTGAGTGAAAAGTGTTTCTCACTGCGAGTGGTGTTGGTAAGAGGCCAACCTCTTACTAACAGAAAGAGAGAGAGTGACAGAGAGAGAGAGAGAGAGAGAGAGAGAAGAGGAGAGAGAGAGAGAAGAGAGAGAGAGGTATGGAAAGCTGTCTGATGACGTGACATCGCTCTAAATCCATTTTTTCGCTACAGCCCAGTCTTCCTTCCTTCAGTCTCTCGGCACACACACCATGCTTTCCATTTTCACAAATCTGCAGTGGGAGGTGTGTGTGGGGGGGGGGGATACCTACTCAAGATGTGGTTCTCTGCTGAGCAGTTGTTCCTA
>NC_036857.1:3527916-3546011 GCF_002910315.2 Salvelinus sp. IW2-2015 | reverse complement strand
AGACAAGATCATGCGCACCATCTCCCCCCCCTCCTCCTGGAACAAGATCATTGCTGTCACCATCTCCCCCTCCTCCCCATCCATAGAACAAGATCATCATCCCCTCCCTGATCCCAGGCCATCTCCCCCCTCCTCCTCCTAGACAAGATCATGCTTCACCATCTCCCCCCCTCCTCCCTCCTAAACAAGATCATGCTGTCACCATACTCCCCTCCTCCTCCTAGACAAGATCATGCTGTCACCATCTCCCCCCCCTCCTCCTCCTAGACAAGATCATGCTGTCACCCACTCTACCCCCTCCTCCTCCTAGACAAGATCATCTGTCACATCTCCCCCCTCTCCTCCCTAGACCAAGCGATCTGCTGTCACCATCTCCCCCCTCCTCCTCCTAGACAAAAACGATTCATGCTGTCACCATTCTCCCCCCTCCTCCTCCTAGACAAGATCATGCTGTTCACCATCTCCCCCCTCCTCCTCCTAAGACAAGATCATGACTTCACCATCTCCCCCTCCTCCTTCATACAATAATCATGTCTGTCACCATCTCCCCCTCCTCCTCGCCTAGACAAGATTCATGCTGTCACCATCTCCCCCCTCCTCCTCCATAGCACAAGATCTTGCGCTTCACCATCTCCCCCCTTCCTCCTCCTAGACAGGATCATCGCTTCACCATCCTCTCACAACATGCTTCCCTTCCTCCTCCTAGACAAGATCATGCTGTCACCATCTCCCCCCTCCTCCTCCTAGACAAGATCATGCTTCACCATCTCCCCCCTCCGTCCTCCTAGACAAGATTCACTGCTGTCACCATCTCCCCCCTCCTCCTCCTAAGACAAGATCATCTGTCACCAATCTCCCCCCCCTCCTCCCTAACAAAGATCATCTGTCACATCTCGTTCCAGGGCAGGCCTTGAGGCATCTCTTTCTGCTCTACTTCCTACTAATCCAAATACAGTACCACTCTCTCTTTCTGCTTTTAATATTCGTCATAGTAGCTTTTTAAGTTCTCCTCACCAGGTGTTGTGCTGAGGAGTTTAAAACTTAACTTGGAAGTTTAGTTTCTCTTGAAGTTAAGTTTCTCTGAGCTGTAGGCTATTCATTGGAAGTATTGCAGTCTACCAAAGGTGGCCGGTGCCACCTTAATTGGGGAGGACGGGCTAATAGTAATGGCTGAAGCGGAATACATGGAATGGAATCAAACACCAGTTTTTTTTTTATACCAACCATTATTATGAGCTGTCGATGCTCTAGCTTTGTGTTCATGTTRCTTGTGTGTAATAAATACATGAATMAATMAATTAATAAAAGCCAGCAATGATGGCTTGCAATGATGCTTCAGCAGAAATCCATCCTCAAAATCTGTCCTGCCTCTCTGCACTGTCTGAGAGCAAATTTGAACCAGAGACACAGGTTCTGGGTTCCAGTGGCCCTAAATACTCTCTCTCCCCCCCATCCCTGCTCACTCTCAATAAAAGTGGATACATTCTAGCAGGGTATGTTTTCACACCTCCTCCATTACCCCCAGTAACCATTTCCACGTTGGCTGGAAGTGTTTGCCTGGTGACCCCAGAGAGCCGATCTCATTGGCTGAGCTCAGAGCGAGACGAGGAAGAGGGTCATCCTAGAGACCTCTGGGATGTCTAAGCTGGCACAAAGGAGCATGCGAGAGGGAGGGGCAGAGAGGCCAGGAGAGAGGTACAGTAACAGATAAGGAGAGAAAGAAAAAAAGAGAGTGAGACAAAAGATTGAGAGGAAAAAACTATTATAAAAGTGAGAGGATGGAGTGCAGAGAGAACAGAGAGAACAGCATGGAGAGGAGGAGGCGTGTGTGTGTGCAAGAACACCTCTGCTTAATACCTGTCTCTGGGAGCATAAACAAGATTGAGAATGCTGGCCAGCTTGTCTGAGCTGAAACTCTTGCCAGACCTTTTGCAAGCAGACATTGTGTATTGTTTGTTATTGACGCATTGAGAAATCACATTGCCTTCTTTTGCTCCTTCTTTTGTCTCTCTGTCTCTGTCCTTGACAGGAGAGAGAGAGAGAGAGAGAGAGAGAGAGAGAGAGAGAGAGAGAGAGAGAGAGAGAGACAGAGAGAGAAAGAGAGAGAGGTGGCTGCACACCAACCCTCCTCATACTGTGTTTCCTGTAGATGAGAAGAGACATAATGCAGACAGACATACACACTGTTGGTTAGGGTTGTAGTCGTAACACTTTAAGGCAGTGGACATTTCATTGATTTATTCTACATAAACAAAAGCAATGCATTTCAAGGCGCAATTCAGCAAGTCTATTACACAAAAATCACAGACTGCAATATTAAACATTGAAAAGACATTACCCTCCTAATATGTGCTTTTGTATGCATTGATATCAGGTTTGCATCAAACGTTTGCGCTGTGCATAGCCATTTGGATTTAACCTGGTTGGTGGTGTGAGGGGACTGATCTTTGGTTTCCATGGTTTCTCTGTCTTCCAGAAAGCACGTCTGGCCAGGATACGAATATCCAAGACAGGAAGCTCTAATGCCTTCCTCCACAGCAAACGGAATGGCCTCTTCAGCGAAGCCTTGGAGCTCACGGTAAGAGAACACTCAATACAACCACCATTGACTGTACTAGTCTGATTTTGTCGTTAGGAGCCCATCCCCCTCCACAACACTTCTGGACTCAAAGAACTCAAATACTCACACCGCACGACCTCTTTAACTCACATAGGCACTCTAAGGCACTCTCTAAAACCCAGCCCAGTCACAACAGTAGAATTCTGTATGTTTGCCCTGAAAGTGTTTATACATCGGAGTGACACTTCCCCCCGTGGGATAGACTCTTAAGTACCAGATCACATAATCACACTTTGACTGCACTTCATTCAATCAAATCAAATATATTTATAAAGCCCTTCTTACATCAGCTGATATATCAAAGTGCTGTACAGAAACCCAGCCTGAAACCCCAAACAGCAAGCAATGCAGGTGTAGAAGCACGAACACTTTATAGATTGCATCCTTCTTCCGTCTCCTTGAGGTAATCATTGACTCATAAGTAATGGGATAGATCAAAACAAGGTTACTACATTCACCAATCCAACCTCATCGGTTATTTCCTCAAGGCAGAAAGGATAGAGAAGTCTTTATTCAAACAGGGTCCTTGTGATTCTTCTCCCTCTCCTCCTGGGTTCCTGGAAGACTAGGCCTGGCTTCTGAGAACAGCTAAATGCAGTCCTGTTAAATATGCTGTAGTGTTAATGTGAACATCTTGGTGCTCAGCTGGGATCCAGGCTGCAGGCWCTAGCAGACATGTAAACACAACTCGGGTTCCTCCTCTCCTCTCCTCTGGGCTGAGACACACCAAAACACAKAGACACGTTAGCTGTCTCTGAATGTATAGCTTGTCCTTCTATACACCCATGAATTGTACTGAGATTTGACTGTGCCTCCACCACCTCTCCCACGCACTATGAAACAACTGTTAGCATGACTAAACTATAAAAACTAAAAGCTGAGCTTTTATGTTTTAGAGGTTCCAAGCAAAATGATCTCGCTGACGTCACAGGGATAAGGCAGCTGACCTTCGATACATCTGCACCACACAGAAGATGAGTCAATTGTGTCCATGTATTATGCAGCATCACCTGGTTACCTACCTGCCTGTAGTGTAGCTAATGGACCAGCCACCTGGGTGATTCACAGCAGCCCTCACACCYGTGGAGGCTGCTGAGGGGAGGARGGCTCATAAGAATGGCTGGAACMGAGCAAATGGAATGGCATCAAAACCATGTGTTTAATGTATTAGATACCATTCCACCAATTCCGCTCCAGCCATTACCACGAGCCCGTCCTCCCCAATTAAGGTGCCACTGACCTCCCGTGCCTCACACATCCTGCTGAGTCTTTGGCTTTAGTCTTTAGGAATGAGTAGGACAGGACCAGAAATAGCCTGGAGACGCAGCTGTGTCTGTGTACTGTAGCTCAGCACTGTTTAGGAGGTGAACTCTTCCCCACAGCACATAACAAAATGTGCTGCAGCACTACTCACATACACAGGGGAGGGGGGAACTACATAACAACACACAGTAAACATGGTGGAAACTCAGCCCGGTCTCATAGACTAGACGTAACATGGTACATGTAAATCCGGGACACTCAAAATAGTATGATATGTTARGTTTGGTATGGTTAAATAACACAGAAGATTACTTAAGGCAAAAACAAAAGTAGGATGGTTATTCGGGGAGGATGGGTGGGTGTATAAAGCACACCTGATTCTAATAATTAGCTGGTTGATAAGATGAATCAGGTTAGTTACAACTGGGATTGGTGCGAAAATCTGCAGGAGGGTAGCTCTCCAGGAACAGGGTTGGAGAGCCCTGCTTTAACCTAACTTCTAACCCTAACCTTAACCCCTAACCCCTAGCCTAGCTAACGTTAGCGTTAGCCACGTAGCCGCCATCTAAGGTCAGCGCCAACAAATTGGAATTCATAACATATCATACGTTTTGCAATATTCGTAACATATCATACGTTTTGCAATATTCGTAACATATTATAAGAATTGCAATTCGTAACAATTTGTATGAATTGTAATTCGTAACAGATCATACATTTACATCCGTAAATTTATACATACAGTGCATTCAGAAAGTAGTCATACCCTTTGACTTATTCCACATTTTGTTGTGTTACAGCCTGAATTCAAATATGGATTGAATACATTTTTTGCTCACCCATCTACACACAATAGCCTATAATGACAAAGTGAAAACATGTTTTTAGTAATTTTAGCAAATTTATTGAAAATGAAATACAGAAATATCTCATTTATAGAGTTATTCACACCCCTGAGTCAATACATGTTAGAATCACATTTGGCAGTGATTACAGCTGTGAGTCTTTCTGGGTAAATCTCTAAGAGCTTTCAACACCTGGATTGTGKAACATTTGCATATTKTAATTTTTTTAATTCTTCAATCTCTGTCAAATTGGTTGTTGACCATTGCTCGACAACCATTTTCTGGTCTTGCCATAGATTTTCAGACCGATTTACATCAAAACTGTAACTAGGCCACTCCGGAACATTCAATGTCATCTTGGTAAGCAACTCCAGTGTATATTTGGCCTTATGTTTTAGGTTATTTTCCTGCTGAAAGGTGAATTTTTCTCCCAGTGTCTGTTGGAAAGCAAACTGAACAAGGGTTTCCTTTAGGGTTTTTCCTGTGCTTAGTTCTATTGCATTTCTTTTTATTAAAAAAAACTCCCTAGTCCTTGCTGATGACAAGCATACCCATAACATGATGCAGCCACCACCATGCTTGAAAAGTGGTACTCAGTGATGTGTTTGCCCCAAACATAACGCTTTGTATTCAGGACATGAAGTTCATTTCTTTGCCACATTTTTTGCAGTTTTACTTTAGTGCCTTATTGCAAACAGGATGCATGTTTTGGAATATTTGTATTCTGTACAGGATTCCTTCTTTTCACTCTCATTTAGGTTAGTATTGTGGAGTTACTACAATGTTGTTGATCCATCCTCAGTTTTCTGCTATCACCAATGGCCTCATGGTGAAGTCCCTCAGCAGTGTCCTTCCTCTCCGGCAACTGAGTTAGGAAGGACGCCTGTATCGTGTAGTAAATGGATGTATTGATACACCATCCAAAGTGTCATTAATAATGTCACCATGCTCAAAGCAGTATTCAATGTCTACCAATAGGTCCCCTTCCTTGTAAGGCATTGGAAAACCTCCCTGGTCTTTGTTTGAAATGCACTGCTCGTCTGAGGGACCTTACAGATAATTAATTGTATGTGTAGGGTACAGAGATGAGTTAGTCATTAAAAAATCACGTTAATCACTATAATTGCACACAGAGTGAGTCCATGCAACCTTTTATGTGACTTGTTAAGCACATTTTTACTCCTGAACTCATTTAGGCTTGCCATAACAAAGGGGCTGAATACTTATTGTCTCAATACATTTCAGCTTTTTTATCTTTTTTTTTCTTCTAAAAAAAACATAATTCCACTTGGACATTATGGGGTGTTGTGTAGGCCAGTGACTCAACATCTACATTTAATACATTTTAAATTCAGGCTGGAACACAACAAAAATGTGGAAAAAGTCAAGGGGTGTGAATACTTTCTGAAATGTAACATATCATGCAAAATGGAGTGTCCCGGATTTACATGTACTATATTGCATCTACCAGTGAGTCCAGGTTGGGAAACTAAACGTTAAAATGATTCAAGCCTGTATTGTTTACCAGTGAGTCCAGGTTGGGAAACTAAACGTTAAAATGATTCAAGCCTGTATTGTTTACCAGTGTGTCCAGGTTGGGAAACTAAACGTTAAAATGATTAAAGCCTGTATTGTTTACCAGTGAGTCCAGGTTGGGAAACTAAACGTTAAAATGATTAAAGCCTGTATTGTTTTCAGCAATGAAAAATAGTAAAGGTAGATTTTAGGTGGTGTGATGTTTATACATTTTAACAAGCCAAACAAAGGGGTTTGTCAGGGATTGCAGTGTGCTGTCCTGTCAGCCCTGACTGATGCAACCCAGTGAAAGTTTACAGTTTGCATACGTAACAGTGTTGCTTCTGGCCCTCTCCTTGCCCCAAGCTGGGTTTGAACCAGGGACCCTATGAACACATCAACCAACACCCGCGAATCATCATTACCTATCGCTCCACAAAAGCCTTGGCCCTTGCAGGGCAAGGGAAACAACTATTTCAAGGTCTCAGAGCGAGTGACGGCAACGATTGAACCGCTACTAGGCCGGTGCTAACCACCTAGCCATTTCACACCTGTTATACGTATCTGGAGGAAAGAGCTTCCCCCATTTTCTCTGACTGACATCACACTGCAATCTAGTAAATAGTGAGTTTTAGAGGCCTACTGCCCCTCTATATCTAGCCTGAGGCATACTACAGACCAAACATTCGACGTACTAATTTATTTATGTAGTTGACATAAATTAATCAACATTGTAATCAACATTAATCAACTTTTGAGCCAAACACCCAGCCGTCTGGCCCTCTAGGCTGTTGCTCCTGCTCCCTCAGCCCATAGCTATAGCCAGTAGCATCAGCCCAGACAGAGCCCAGAGACATAGCCAGCAAGCATCAGCCTCAGACAGAGCCCAGAGACATAGCCAGCCAGCATCATCAAGCCCAGACAGAGCCCAGAGACATAGCCAGCAGCATCAGCCCAGACAGAGCCCATATATAGCCAGTAGCAGAAGCCCGACAGAGCCAGACATAGCAGCAGCATGCCCAGACAGAGCCCAGAGACATAGCCAGCAGCATCAGCCCAGACAGAGCCCATAGCTATAGCCAGAGCATCAGCCCAGACAGAGCCCAGAGACATAGCCACCAGCAGCATCAGCCCAGACAGAGCCCAGAGATATAGCGGTAGCATCAGCCCAGACAGAGCCCATAGCTATAGCCAGTAGCATCAGCCCAGACAGACGCCCAGAGACATAGCCAGCAGCATCAGCCCAGACAGAGCCCAGAGCATAGCCAGAGCATCAGCCCAGACAGAGCCCATAGCTATAGCCAGTAGCATCAGCCAGACAGAGCCCAGAGACATAGCCAGCAGCATCAGCCCAGACGAGACCAGAGATATAGCCAGTAGCATCAGCCCAGACAGAGCCCAGAGAATAGCCAGCAGCATCAGCCCAGACAGAGCCCAGAGACATAGCCAGCAAGCATCAGCCCAGACAGAGCCCAGAGATATAGCCAGTAGCGCAGCCCAGACAGAGCCCAGAGATATAGCCAGCAGCATCAGCCCAGACAGAGCCCAGAGACATAGCCAGTAGCAGCAGCCCAGACAGAGCCCAGAGATATAGCCAGCAGCATCAGCCCAGACAGAGCCCAGAGATATAGCCAGCAGCATCAGCCCAGACAGTGCCCAGAGATATAAGTCAGTAGTAGCAGCCCAGACAGAGTCCAGAGATATAGCCAGCAGCATCAGCCCAGACAGAGTCCAGAGATATAGCCAGCAGCATCAGCCCAGACAGAGTCCAGAGATATAGCCAGCAGCATCAGCCCAGACAAAGTCCAGAGATATAGCCAGCAGCATCAGCCCAGACAGAGCCCAGAGAATAAGCCAGCAGCATCAGCCAGACAGAGCCCAGAGATATAGCCAGTAGCAGCCCAGAACCCAGAGATAGCCAGTAGTAGCAGCCAGAACCAGAGTATAGTCAGTAGTAGCAGCCAGAACCCAGAGATATAGTCGGTAGCAGCAGCCCACTCAGACAATCTGACTCAGAGAAGAGGGCGTCGTGCCCACACAAACAGAACAAACCACTCCACATTTACACTCACGATCTCTCTCCCTTCACACACACACAACACTGAGCACTCATTATCTGAAATGAAAACCTAGTAAACTCTACCTGTGTGTCTTTTTGTCTCCTCTTTCACCTTTGACCTGAAGCAACTTCCTTACAAGATGAACCTTTCAGACCAGGTACGAGACAGCAAACAGAACACACCCAACACTAGAAACCCCTCTATCTGTTGGCAAAACGGTGGAGCATTTTCACTCACAGTGTGTGTGTGTGGTGTGTGTGTGTGTGTGTGTGTGTGTGTGTGTGTGGTGTGTGTGGTGTGTGTGTGTGTGTGTGTGTGTGTGTGTGTGTGGTGTTTCAGAGTTCCACTGAGGAGGAGCAGCAGCGAGCAAGAACCAGTCTCTATTAGAGAGCCAACACACCACCTTGCTGCATTGTCTGGAGAAAACCACAGTGAGTAACACACACACACAACACACAACACACACACACACACACACACACACAACACAACACAAGGTGACAAGCACATCAAACAAGAAAAAACTCATGTTAATATATTTGTTTTTTATCAAATGTAAAATAATATTAAAATCAAACTCCCAACAGACATGAATTTGAGATAAGTTGTTTTCAGATGTCCCTCCTGTCTCTTTCATCCTCTCTCTCTCTCTCTCTCTCTCTCTCTCTCTCTCTCTCTCTCTCTCTCTCTCTCTCTCTCTCTCTCTCTCTCTCTCTCTCCTCTCTCCTCTCTCTCCTCTCTCTCTCCTTCTCTCCTCTCTCTCTCCTCTCTCTCTCTCTCTCCTTCTCTCTCTCTCTCTCTCTCTCTCTCTCTCTCCTCGTCTCTCGTCTGTCTCTCTCGTCTCTCTCTCTCTCTCTCTCTCTCTCTCTCTCTCTCTCTCTCGCCCTTCCCCCTCTCTTCCCCTCTCTCTTCCTCTCTGTAGAATCATGAGTTTGCAGATGAGCTGTGTTATGAGCAGAGCTACCTGGAGGGGGCACTCCAGAGCTACCCGTCTCAAAGCCCCTCCCTCTCCAGCCAAGAAGGCATGACGGGCACCTGCTGTACCCGCCACACCAAGAGGAACCACGCCCCTTTACCCAACTCCAGTATTCCCACGTGCGCCCTCTCACACACACACCCTCATCATAACCTACAGGAGCTCAGCACTATCCACATCCAGCCCCTCAACACCAGGTGAGCTTTAAGCACTGACCAGAAGTCAGGTTTAACACTAAATATGGTAATATTATCAGGGCTACACTATTACTACTGACCCAGAGTCAGTCCGACGGTTAAAACAAGCCCATACTGTGAGCTTATGCTATGGGYAAAAAATCATTAATTGGTTGACACCCAAGTCCATTACTAAAGACAATGATATCTAGAATGCCAAATGGCTGTTAATTTCTCTCTGATATTTTGCTTTTCTCCAGTGATGCTGGTATGTCAGGTGCTACCAACTGACGTATCCCTGTCATAGTGTATTACATTGAGTCTTTCATGGGCTCAGCAGCAATATACCTTCCTCTGTCATTTTACTTTATTTGATTCATTCTGTCATAATATGTTCCTCTTTTCCAAATCACTATGAATTAACAGACTTATTTCCAAACACTTGTCAATATTAAACATCCTATTAAGGTGTGAGACATTCATTAGAACTGTTATGGCTCCATGGGTTGATGAGGAATTGAACAACTGTATGGCTGAAAGAGATGGGGCAAAAGGAGTGGCTAGTAAGTCTGGCTGCACATCTGACTGGCTTACTTACTGCAAATTGAGAAATTGTGTGACTAAARTTGACAAAAATAAGAAGAAACTGTATTATGAAGCCAAGATCAATGATATAAAGAATGATGGAAATTCAACTCCATCTTTCATTGAATCAGATTACAAAACCAATTATTCATCACAAAACCAATTGATGTTGCACATTATTATAATGATTACTTAAATTGGCACAGTGGGCAAACTTAAGCAGGAAATGCCAACAACAAACAGTGAGCCATCGTATTCATGAATACAAAAACCAACTGAATGAAAAGCATTGTAAGTTTGAATTCTGTAAAGTTAGCGTGGGACAGGTGGGGAAATTATTGTTATCGATCAATAATGACAAACCTCCTGGCATTGACAATTTAGATGGAAGGCTACTGAGGATGGTAGCTGACTCTATGGCCACTCCTATATGTCATATCTTTAATCTGAGTCTAGAGGAAGGTTTGTCCTCAGGCCTGGAGGGAAGCCAATGTCATTCCGCTACCCAAGAGTGATAAAGCGGCCTTTCCTGGTTCTAACAGCAGACCAATCAGCTTGCTTGCTGCCAGCTCTTAGCAAACTTTTGGGAAAAAATTTTATGGACCAAATAACATTCTATTTCTCTCTAAACAAATTGACAACAGACTTTCAGCATGCTTATAGAGAAGGGCACTCAACACTGACACAAATGACTGATGATTGGTTGAAATTAATTGATAATAAGAAGATTTTGTGTGCTGTACTGTTAGATTTCAGTGCAGACTTTGATATTATTGACCATGACCTGTTATGTTTCAAATCAAATCAAATGTATTTATATAGCCCTTCTTACATCAGCTGATATCTCAAAGTGCTGTACAGAAACCCAGCCTAAAACCCCAAACAGCAAGCAATGCAGGTGTAGAAGCARGGTGGCTAGGAAAAACTCCCTAGAAAGGCCAAAACCAGGCTATGAGGGGTGGAACCAGGCTATGAGGGGTGGCCAGTCCTCTTCTGGCTGTGCCGGGTGGAGATTATAACAGAACATGGCCAGATGTTAAACTGTTTCAAATGTCAAATAATAATAATCACAGTATCTCGAGGTGCAGCAAGTCAGCACCTCAGGATTAAATCAGTGGCTTCATAGCCGATCATTAAGAGTATCTCTACCGCTCCTGCTGTTCTAGAGATGAAAACAGCAGTCTGGACAGGTGCATGTCCGGAACAGGTCAGGGTTCCATAGCCGCAGCAAACAGTTGAAACTGCAGCAGCACGACCCAGTGACTGGGACAGCAAGAGTCATCAACCATTGGTCCTGAGCTTGTACCTAGCCTCAGGTCTCCGAGAGAGAGAAAGAAAAAGAGAGAAGAAGCAATTTAGGATGAGCATTATATTCACCACAGGACACCGATAGACAGAGATACCCAATATAACAAACTGATCCCTTAACCCCGACACATAAACTACTGCACATAAATACTGGAGCTGAATAGAGAGGTCAGGAGACACTGTGCCCATCCGATGATACCCCTGACAGGCCAAACACGGCAGATATAACCCCACCCACTTTGCCAAAGCACACCCCCCACATCACTAGAGGGATATCTTCAACCACCAACTTACCATCTGAACAGGCCGAGTATCCCACAAAGATCTCCGCCACGCACAACCCAAGGGCGCCACAACCCCGCACGAAGGACCACAGTCAGTGACTCACCCACTCAAGTGACGCACCACCTCCTAGGACGGCATGAAGAACACCAGTAAGCCAGTGACATCAGCCCCTTAATAGGTTAGAGGCAGAGAACCATGTGAGAGAGGAAACCGGCCAGGCAGAGACAGCAAGGCAGTCGTTGCTCAGAAGCCTTCCGCTCACCTTCACACTCCTGGCCAGACTACACTCAATCATATGACCCACTGAAGAGATGATCTTCAGTAAAGACTTAAAAGTTGAGACCGAGCTGCGTCTTCACATGGTTAGGCAGACCATTCCATAAAAATGACTCTTTAGGAGAAACCCTGCCTCCAGCGGTGGCTTAGAAATTCTAGCGACCAATTAGGGAGGCCGCGTCCTTGACGCGCTGCGTCACGTACGTGTAGGTATGTACGGCAGGACCAAATCGGAAAGATAGGTAGGAGCAAGCCCATGTAATGCTTTGTAGGTTAGCAGTACAACCTTGAAATCAGCCCTTGCCTTAACAGGAAGCCAGTGTAGGGAGGCTAGCACTGTTTAATGCCTTTTCAACTTCTGCCATATTGTGTTTTCAGAGCCATCTATCTAATAGAACTCAAAGGGTGTTATTTAATGGAAGCTTCTCTAATGTCAAACATGTAGAGTGTGGTGTACCGCAGGGCAGTTCTAGTTCATTACTGGCCACCCATTCCAAAACAGACTGCAGCTCTTTGTTAAGGGTTTCAGTGACTTCATTAGCTGTGGTTGCTGACACGTATATGGTTGAATCATCAGCATACATGGACACACAGGCTTTGTTTAATGCCGGTGGCAGGTCATTGGTAAAAATAAATAAAAAAGTAGAGGGCTGGTCTTGAACATCTCTAAAACTAAGAGCATTGTATTTGGTACAAATCATTCCCTACGCTCTAGACCTCAGCTGAATCTGATAATGCATGGTGCAGTTGTTGAACAAGTTGAGGAGACTCAATTACTTGGTGTTACCTTAGATTGTAAACTGTCATGGTCAAAACATATAGATTCAATAGTTGTAAAGATGGGGAGAGGTCTGTCCGCAAAACCGAAATGTTGTTTGTTTGGACACCACACTCCACAAAACAAGTCCTGCAGGCCCTAGTTTTGTCTTATCTTGATTATTGTCCAGCCATCTGGTCAAGTGTTGCTAAGAAAGACCTAGTTAAGCTACAGCTGGCCCAGAACAGAGGGGCATATCTTGCTCTTCATTGTAATCAGAAGGCTACTATAAATACTATGCATGCCAGTCTCTCTTGGCTAAGAGTTGATGAGAGACTGACTGCATCACTTCTTCTTCTTATAAGAAACATTAATGTGTTGAAAATTCCAAGTTGTTTGCGTAGTCAACTTACGCACAGCTCTGACACACACACTTACCCCACCAGCCATGCCACCAGGGTTCTTTTCATAGTCAACTTACACACAGCTCTGACACACACACTTACCCCACCAGACATGCCACCAGGGGTCTTTTCACAGTCCCCAAATCCAGAACAAATTCAACAAAGTGTACATTATTATATAGAGCCATTATTGCATGGAACTCACTTCCATCTCATATTGCTCAAATGAACAGCAAACCTGGTTTAAAAAAACAGATAAAGCAACACCTCTCCCCTATTTGACCTAGATATTTTGTGTGTATATATTGATATGTAGGCTATTTGACCTAGATATTTTGTGTGTATATATATTGATATGTAGGCTATTTGACCTAGATATTTTGTGTGTATATATTGAATATGTAGGCTATTTGACCTATATATTTTGTGTGTATATATTGATATGTAGGCTTTTGACCTAGATATTTTGTGTGTACATATTGATATGTAGGCTTATTGACCTATATATTTTGTGTGTACATATTGATATGTTAGGCTATTTGACCTATATATTTTGTGTGTACATATTGATATGTAGGCTATTGACCTATATATTTGTGTGTACATTATTGATAGTAGGGCTATTTGACCTATATATTTGTGTGTACATATTGATATGGTATTAGCTATTTGTTCATACTAATTTGATCGGCTATATATATATTGTGTGTACATATTGATATTAGGCTATGTGTGCCGTTTTAAATGTATTTGTTCTGTCCTTGAGCTGTTCTTGTCTATTAATGTTCTGTATTATGTCATGTTTGTTGGACCAGGAGAGTTAGCTTGGTCTTTTGCAACAGCTATTGGGGATCTAATAAAATACCAAAAATACCACACAAATTGTGACAAGAGAATAATACTAGCAGGTGTACTATGCTCAGGAGCAGTAATTTGTCAGTGACACAATTAGTCTGTGGGAACATGGGCGTCTCTTAACCAGACAACAGAAAGAGCTGGCGCTCTTATACAAGAGATTGTTTGTGAGATTACCTCTGCCTCAACTTACAATTTGTCACGTTCTTCAAAATGAGCGGACCAAGGCGCAGCGTGCATTGAGTTCCACCATATTTTTATACACAATGTCAAACTAGAAACAGAACAACAAAACTTACAAAGAACGTGAAGTTGTATGCCCAAACCACTAACACAAACATATCCACAAAGACGGTGGGAGATCGGGCTTCTAAATATGGTCCCCAATTAGAGGCAACGATTACCAGCTGCTCTAATTGTGAACCATACAAAAACCACCAACATAGAATAACACATTCTAAACACCCCCTCTACCGTCAATCTTATAACTCACCGACTACATATAGAGAATCCAAGGGCTCTCTATGGTCAGGGCGTGACTAGTACCCCCCCAAAGGTGCGGACTCAGTCGCAAAACCTAAACCAAATGGGGAGGGTAGGGAGGGGTGAATAGTTCGGTGGGGCTCCGTGCCGCTCGCCCGGATCGGCATGGAGCTGGATTGAACCGCCACGCCCAACTGACAGGCAGGTGACCGGCAGAAAGGCTCTGGCATGGAGCGGGACTGGACACCGTGCCTGGACTGGGCAACCGGCGCAGAGGAGGCTCTGCATGGAGCGGGACTGGACACTGTGCCTGGACTGGGCACGGCGCAAAGGGAGGCTCTGCCATGGAGCGGGACTAGACGCGTGCCTGGACTGGGCCACGTAGAGGAAGGCTTGGAGCTGGACTGGAACCGTGCTGGACGGTGCGCGGCGCAGAGGAGGTCTAGGTCCGCTTGGAGCTGGACTGGACGATTTGCGGGAGGTTCCGGACCGTTGACGTCGCCGGGAGGTTCCGGACGTTGGCCGCAAGTTCGCCGGGAGGTTCCCGGACGGGGATTAGTGCCGGGCGTTCCGGACCGTTGAGCCGATCGGGTTCCCGGACCGTTGGCCGTCGCGGAGGTTCCCGGACCGGGGATCGCTGCGGAAGCTCTGGACTATGAATGGCGCAGCATTTACATTACATTTACATTTAAGTCATTTAGCAGACGCTCTTATCCAGAGCGACTTACAAATTGGTGCATTCACCTTATGACATCCAGTGGGAACAGCCACTTTACAAAGTGCTCTAAATCTTTTAAGGGGGGGGGGGGTGAGAAGGATTACTTATCCTATCCTAGGTATTCCTAAAAGAAGGTGGGGTTTCAGGTGTTCCGGAAGTGGTGGTTGACTCCGCTTGTCTGGCGTCGTGAGGGAGTTTGTTCCAGCTATTCATTGGGGTGGAACTAAGAGCGAAACAGTTTTGACTGGGCTGAGCGGATGAACTCGTAATCTTCTCAGTGGTAGGGAGGCGTAGGAGGAAGGTTGGAATGTAGCAGTGCTCTTGTTTGGGTAGGGCCTGATCAGAGCCTGGAGGTACTAGAGGTGCTCGTTCGGGCCTGCAAGTGGCCAGCAGCAGTTTTGTGCCTTTTGGTTAATGGGTGTAGGCCTGATCAGAGCGAGGTCACTGAGGTGCCGTTTCCTGCTCCGTAGGAAGCACTGGGTCTTGTAGGCGGATGCGAGCCTTCAATGGAAGCGTGGAGAGAGAACGAGGAGCGGGGTGACGTGAGAGATTGGGAAGGTTGAACCAGACGGGCGCGGCGTTTCTGATGAGTTGTGGGGTTTACATGTTTGCAGCAGGCAGGTGATGACCCAGCCGGGAATCAACAGCTACTGCAGTTGCAGTAAGATCTCACCTCAGACGGGTAGACCTGAGGGCAGTTTTGCCATCTCTCCTGTTAAACACAGACTCCCGCCAGTTTAAGGTTAAAATACTCTCTCATTTCGTAATACTAAACTTCATTAGTAATATTCTCTCAGTTTAGGGTAACCTCTTCAGTTTACGTCAATGAACTCTTTCTTCAGTTTAGTAATTCTATCATCAGTCCTAGCAACATCTCTCAGTTTGGTAATACTATCATGTCAGTTGTGTGATACTAACTCTAGGTTAGGTATGACTACTCTCGGTTTAGTAATATCGCCTCAGTTTAGTATTACTCTACACATCAGTTTAATAATATTTTCTCAGTTTAGTAATACTCCTCTCAGGTTAGGTAATACTCTATCGGTTTAGGTATCTACCCGCTCAGTTTAGTAATCCTGCTCTCAGTTTAAGTAATCTAATCATCAGTCTAGTAACACTCTGCTCAGTTTGTAATACTCTCATCAGTTTAGTATATAACTCTTCTTCTCGGTTAGTAATACTCTCTCAGTTTTGTATCTAACTACAGCTATTAGATAATTCTCTCAGTTTAGTAATATCCTCATCAGGTAGTAATATCTCGTCGGTTAGTAATACTCCCGGCCAGTTTAGTATACTTACTCTCAGTATTAGTACATTTCTCATCAGTTAGTCATATTCTCATCAGGCTTCCAGTTTAGTAATACTCTCTTCAGTTTTACGTAATATTCTTCTCAGTTTAGTAATCTGACTCCGTCGGTTTAATGTAATACTCTCTCAGGTTAGATAATACCTCGAATCGGTTTAGTAAAACTCTCCCGCATTTATTTTTTTATATATTTTTTTCCAGTTAGTAATATCCTCATCAAGTTTAGTAATTTTTCTGCAGTTAGTAATATTCTCCTCAGCTCTCTCAGTTATAAAAATCTTGAACCTCAGTTTAGTAATATTCTCTGTTTAAGTAATAACTGCTCTCGGTTTAGTAATACTACTACTACATTTAAGTATATCTCTCTTTAGAATATTGCTAAGATTTTAGTAATGTTCTCTCACCGTCTCAGTGCTAGTTAAGAAGCTCTCTGCAGTTTAGTAATCTTACGACAGTTTAGTAATACCTGCTCTCATTTAGTAATTACTCTCATCTCAGTTTAGTAATATTCTCTCAAGTTTAGTAATACTCTCAGTTTAGTATAATTCTCCTCAGGCTCTCTGCAGTTTACGTAATATTTTCTCAGTTAAGTATATTCTCAGTTGTTATGTAATATGGCTCACTCAGTTTGGTGATACCTCTCAGCCTCTCAGTTTAGTATGCTTCTCGGTTTAGTATAAACTCCTGCATTTAGTATTTACTCTCTAGTTATATAATATTCTCTAGTTTAGTAATTTCTCGCTCAGTTTCAGTAACTACTCTATCAGGTTAGTAATACTTCTCTCAGTTGAGTAATACTGACTCTCAGTTGAGTAATACTATCTCTATTCAGTTGATATGCTACTCGTCTAGTAAATCTCTCAGTTTAGTTAATACTCTCTCAGTTAAGTATACTGCTCTCAGTTGAGTAATATTAACTCTCAGTTTAGTAACAATCTTCAAGTTTAGTATAGTGCTCTCATTTAGAATAATCTCTACCATAGGAGAATAATCTCGGCAGTTTGAGTAATATTGCTCAAGTTTAGGTAAACTGCTCTGTGCAGTTTAGTATACCTCGTAATGTTGAGTTAATGACATTCAGTCTACGCAACACTGTCTCTCAGTTTTAGTAATGACTCTCCCCTCAGTTTAGTAATTTTTTTTTATACTCTCTGTTAGAAACGCTACTTAGTTAGTAACACTCTCTCAGTTGGGTTAAGTAATTTCCCGTGAGTTTTTCTCCTCGTTTAGTAACATGCTTTCAGTTGGTAATACTATCTCAGTCTGGTATCTCCCTACTCAGTTTCGTAATATCTCTCAGTCTTGAGTATTATTCTTTCTCATCAGTTTATAACACTCTCTCAGTTAGTAACTAGCTTCTCAAGTTTAGTACTACTACTCTCGAGATTGAAGTATATAGTCGCTCACAGTTTATGTAAAGTAATCTCTCAGTTGAGTTAATATTTCCAGCAGTTTAGAAGTAATACTTCAATCTAGTTAGTATACTCTCTCAATTTAGTAATACTATCTCAGTCAGCACACTCTCTCAGTTTGGTTAATACTTCATCAGTTAGTGTATACGACATCTCTCAGGTTAGTAATAGCTCCTCTCGATTTAGTAATCAACTTGATACTTGGTTTATTTATTTATTCTACGTCAGTTAATAATTTCTCTTCAGTTTAA
>NC_036857.1:3518715-3527891 GCF_002910315.2 Salvelinus sp. IW2-2015 | reverse complement strand
CCAGACAGAGCCCATAGCTATAGCAGTAGCATCAGCCCAGACAGAGCCCAGAGACATAGCCAGCGCTCAGCCCAGACAGAGCCCAGAGAAACATATCCAGCACATCAGCCAGACCAGAGCCCATACTATAGCCATAGCATCAAGCCCAGAAGAGCCCAGAGACATAGCCAGCAGCATTCAGCCCAGACAGAGCCCAGAGGATTATATCCAGTTAGCATCAGCCCCAGACAGAGCCCATAGCTTATAGCCAGTTAGCATCAGCCCAGACAGAGCCCAGAGACATAGCCAAGCAGCATCAAGCCCAGATCAGTAGCCCAGAGACATAGGCCATGCAGCATCAGCCCAGACAGAAGCCATTTAGACTATAGCCTATGTTAGCATTTCTAGCCCATGACAGAGCCAGAGACTTATAATGCCAGAGCATCAGCCCTAGACAGAACCCAGTAGATTATAGCCAGAGCATCGCCCAGACAAGAGCCCAGAGGTAATAGTCCAGCAGTCATTGCAGCTCCAGACAGAGTCCCCAGAGACTTAGCCAGTCAGCATTCAGCCCAGGACAAGTCCCATTAGAGATATTGCCTAGTAGCAGCAGTCCCAGACTAGAGCCCAGTAGATATAGCCAGCATGCATTTGTCATGCCCAGACAGAGGCCCAGAGACATTATGCCATAGCAGCAGCCCAGACAGAGGCCCAGAGATATAGCCAGCTAGCATTCAGCCCAGATCAGAGCCCAATGAGATATAGCCAGCAGCATTCAGTCCCAATCAGTGCCCAGAGATATAGTCAGTAGTTAATGTCCTACAGCCTCATGACAGATGTTCCACGAGATATAGGCCAGCAGCATCAGCCCATGACGAGTCCAGAGATAAGCCCAGAGCATCAGCCAGGAACTAGAGTCCGAGATATAAGCCTAGCAGTTCATCAGCCCAGACAAAGTCCAGAAGTATAGCCAGCTATGCATCAGCCCAGACAAGCCCAGATATAGCCATAGCAGCATCAGCCCAGACAGAGCCCAGAGATTATACCAGTTAGTTCAGTCTCGATTACCCAGAGATTATTAGCTCATGTAGTAGGCAGGCCCAGAACCCAGAGATATTTATGTCAGTAGTAAGCAGCCACAGTAACCACAGAGATTTAGTCTGGTAAGCGCAGCTCCACTCAGACAATCTGAACTCCAGGAGAGGGCGCGTGCCCACATAACACAGACATTAACCATCTCCACATTACACTCACGATTCTCTCCCTCCTATCATCACACACACACATCTGATTCTGCACTCATTATTACTGAAATTGAAAACCTAGGTAAAACTCTACACTGTGGCCTTTTGTTCTCCTTTCTTTCACCTTTTTGACCTAAAGCATACTTCCTTACAATGATGAACCTTTCACGACTCATGGTACAGAGATCAAGCAACCAGAACACAAACACCCTTTAGAAAACCCCTCTATCTGTTGGCAACACGGTTGGAGCATTTCAACTCCAGTGTGTGGTGTGTGTGTTTGTGTGTTGTGTGGTGTGTTGTGTGTGTGTGTGTGGTGTGTGTTTCATTGTTGTTCGTGTGTGTGTGTGTGTAGTGTTGTGTGTGTGTGTTGTCAGCAGTTCCACTTGATGGTAGGAGCAGCAGTCTGAGCAAGAACCTATCTTATTTAGAGAAGCCAACACCACATCCTGCTGCATTTTCTGGAGAAAAACCACAGGTAGTACATCACACACACACACACACACACACACACAAACACACACCAACCACACACACACACACAGTGATCAAGCTTACATCAAACAAGAAAAACTCAATGTTAAATTATATTTGTTTTTTATCAAATGTAAAATTAATTATTAAAATCAAACTCCCAACCAGACAATGAATTTGAAGATAAGTGTTTTTCAGATGTCCCTCCTGTTCTCTTTTCATCCTTCTCTCTCTCTCTCTCTCTCTCTCTCTCTCTCCTCTCTCTCTCTCTCTCTTCTTCTCTCTCTCTCTCTCTCTTCTCGTCTTCTTCTCTCTCTCTCTCTCCTCTCTCATCTCTCTCTCTCTCTCTCTCTCTCTTTCTCCTCTCCTCGTCTTCTCTCGTCTCTCTTCTCTCTCTCTCTCTCTCTCTCTCTCTCTCTCTCTCTCTCTCTCTCTCTCTCTCTCTCTCTCTTCTCTCTCTCGCCCTTCCCCTCTCTCTTCCTCTCTGATAGAATCATGAATTTGCAATGAGCTTGTGTTATGAGGCAGAGCTACCTGGAGGGGGCACTCCAGAGCTACCCGTCTCAATAGCCCCTCCCTCTCCAGCCCAAGAAGGGCATGACGGGCACCTGCGGTACCCGCCACACCAAGAGAACCACGCCCCTTTACCCACTCCAGTTTATTCCCACGTGCGGCCCCTCTCACACTACACACCACTCATTCTAAACTACAGGAGCTCAGCAACTATATCCACATCCAGTCCCCCTAGCAGACTCACAGGGTGACGCTTATTAAGCACTGACACAGAAGTCAGGTTTAACACTAAAATGGTAATATTATCAGGGCTTATCCAACTACTTACTACTGCACCCAGAGGTCTAGTCCGACGGTTTAAAACATAGCGCCATTATGGTGAGCTTTTATGCTATGGGGGAAAAAATCCATTAATTGGTATGACACCCAAGTCCATTACCTAACAGACAATCCGGATATCTATGAATGCCAAAATGGCTGTTAATTTCTCTCTGAATTCTATTCTCCAGTGATTGCTGGGCATGTCAGTTTTAGTGCTAAGATTACCATACTGACGTTATCACCTGCTCATCAGTGTATTACATGAGTCTTTTCATGGGCTCAGGCAAGCATATACTCTCCCTCGCTCTTGTTACTTTTTTGATCATTCTGTCATTATTATATGTTCCTACTGTTCCAAATCACTCATGGATATTAAGTCAGACTTATTTCCAAAACACTTTCATATTAATTACATCCCTATTAAGGTGTGACATTCATTATGACTGTTATGAGCTCCTAATGTGGTTGAGGTGATGGAATTTGGAAATTACAAACTTTTCTGCAGTTGTAGTGGCTGAAAGAGAAATGGCGTGCAATACCAGGAGGTGGCGCTAGTACTATGTCTGGGTCTAAAGCACATTCTGACTGGTCTTACTTACTTCAGCAAATTGAGAAATTTGTGTGACTATACATTTGACAAAATAAGAAGAAAACTCGTATTAGAAGCCCAAGATCATGATATACAAGAATGATGGAAGGCTTAATGTCAACATACCATCTTTCATTGAATCTATGTTATTAAAAACCAATTAATTCTTAGTCAACAAAACGCAATTGAGTTGCGCATTATTATATAATGATTACTTAACTTTGGCACATGTGTGGCATAACTTTAGGCAGAGAATGCTCAACAACATAACATGTGATGCCATCGTATTCATGATCAACCAACTGGAATGAAAGCATTGTAAGTAATTGAATTCTGTTAAAGTTATAGCGTCGGATTTAGGTGGGGAAATCTATTGTTTATCTCAGTCAATAATGTACAAATCCTCCTGGTCATTTCGACCAATTTGTAGATGGTAAGCACTTATGAGGATGGTAGCCCTTGATCTTCTATGGCCTACCCCTAATGATGTCATATTCTTTAATCTGAGTCCTTAGAGGAGAGGTTTTGTTACCCTCAGGCCTGGAGGTCAAGCCACAGGTCATTTAGTCCGCCTAATCCCTCAAGAGTGATAAAGGCGCTTTCCTGGTTCTAAATAGAGACCAACTCAGCTTGCTTGCTGCCCAGCCTCTTAGAAATTTTGGGAAAAGAAATTTATGGACCATAAATAACATTCTATTTCTCTCTAAATACAAATTGACAACATGACTCTTCAAGCATGCTATAATGAAGGGCACTCATACACTACACAATATGACTGATGATTGTTTGAAATTATATGTATAATAAGAAGATTTTGTGTGCTGTACTGTTAGATTTCAGTGCAGACTTTGATTATATTGACCATGACCTGTTATGTTTCAATCAAATCAAATGTATTTATATAGGCCCTTCTTACATCAGCTGATATCTCAAAGTGCTGTACAGAAACCCAGCCTTAAAACCCCAAACAGCAAGCAATGCAGGTGTAGAAAAGCAGGTGGCTAGGAAAAACTCCCCTAAAAGGCCTAACCAGCGTATGAGGAAACCAGGCTATGAGGGGTGGCCAGTCCTCTTCTGGCTGTGCCGGGTGGAGATTTAACAGAACATGGCCAAGATGTAAATGTTCATAAATGGTCAATAATAATAATCACAGTAGTTCTCGAGGGTGCAGCAAGTCAGCACCTCAGGAGATAAATGTCAGTTGGCTTTCATAGCCGATCATTAAGAGTATCTCTACCGCTCCTGCTGTCTCTAGAGAGTTTGAAAACAGCAGGTCTGGGACAGTAGCATGTCCGGTGAAACAGTTCAGGGTTCCATAGCCGCAGGGAGAACAGTTGAAACTGGATTTAGCAGCCGCACGACCAGGTGGACTGGGGACAGCAGGAGTCATCAAGCCAGGTAGTCCTGAGGCATGGTCCTAGCAGGCTCAGTCCTCCGAGAGAGAGAAAAAAAAGAGAAAGAAGAATTAGAGTGATCAATACTTATATTCACACAGGACACCGGATAAGACAGGAGATAAGTACTCCAGATTATAACAAACTGACCCTAGCCCCCCGTACACATAAACTACTGCAGCATAAATACTGGGAGGCTGAGATAGGAGAGGTCGGAGACACTGTGGCCCCATCCGATGATAACCCCGGACAGGGCCAAACAGGCAGGAATATACCCACCCACTTTGCCAAACACAGCCCCCACATCACTTAGAGGGATATGCTTCAACCACCAACTTATCATCCTGAGACAAGGCCGAGTATAGCCCACAAGATCTCCGCCACGGCACAACCTCAAGGGGGCGGCCAACCCAGACAGGAAGACCACGTCATGACTCACAACCCACTCATAGTGACGCACCCTCCTAGGACGGCATGAAAGAGCACCAGTAAGCCAGTGACTCAGCCCCTGTAATAGGGTTAGAGCAGCAGAATCCCAGTGGAGAGAAGCGGCCAGGCAGAGGACAGCAGGGCAGCTTCCGTTGCCCAGAGCCTTTCCGTTCACCTCATCACATCCTGGGCCAGACTACACTCAATCATATGACCCACTGAAGAGATGAGTCTTCAGTAAAGACTTAAAAGTTGAGAACCGAGTCTGCGTCTTCTCACATGGGTAGGCCAGACCATTCCATAAAAATGGAGCTCTATGGAGAAAGCCCTGCCTTCCAAGCTGTTTTGCTATAAAGTCTAGGGACAATTAGGAGGCTCTGCTGTTGTTGGACCGTAGCGTACGTCGTAGGTATTACGGCATGACCAAATCGGAAAGATAGGTAGGAGCAAGCCATGTAATGCTTTGTAGGTTAGCAGTACAACCTTGAAATCAGCCCTTGCTTAACAGAGGAAGCCAGTGTAGGGAGGCTAGCACTGTTTATTGCCTTTTCAACTTCTGCCATATTGTGTTTTCAGAGCCATCTATCTAATAGACTCAAAGGGTGTTATTTTAATGGAAGCTTCTCTAATGTCAAACATGTAGAGTGTGGTTACCGCAGGCAGTTCTAGTTCATTTACTGGCCACCCATTCCAAAACAGACTGCAGCTCTTTGTTAAGGGTTTCAGTGACTTCATTAGCTGTTGGTTGCTGACACGTATATGGTTGAATCATCAGCATACATGGACACACAGGCTTTGTTTAATGCCGGTGGCAGGTCATTGGTAAAAAATAAATAAAAAAGTGAGGTGGTCTTGGACATCTTCATAAAATCCAACATTAAGTTATTTAAAATCATACACTCGCTGTATTATCGCTTGGATTTCTGTTTATAGATTCCTATGTCATTTACAGTTTGAAGGATACTCAATTACTTGTTAACTAAAGGATTAAGGACCTGTCATGCAAAACTTAGATAATAGTGTAACCTGAAGATTGTGGGGAGTCAATGCTCGCAACTTGATTTATATTTTTGTGACATATACTCATGTACTAGGTCTGAGCCTAGTATATTGTCTTGTACTTATTGATATGTCAGCTTCATCTGTCATGTTTAAAACTAGTTGTACCATGCAGGGCGGTACTTGCTTTGCTATTGTATCAGAGGTCCTATAAATACTCTGTTGCTCATATGTCTTATGCTCTTGTCCTATAGTATTGGTTATTTGAAGACTGGTGCATCATTGTTCCTTCTTACTTTAGAAACATAATTGATTGAAATTGTTGTTTGGTAGTACTTACGCCACTCTGAACCAATACAGCTCACTGGCTTCAATGATCACTTCCCATCTATCACCCTTACAAGCTCAGGTTTTTACAGTCTAAATAAACATTCAAGTGTCACCTATTGAGCCTAGATATTTTGTGTTGTATATATTGATATGTAGGCTATTTGACCTAAATATTTTGTGTGTATATATGATAGTAGGCTATTTGACCTATATATTTGTTGTGTAATATTGATATGTAGGTATTTGACCTATATATATTTTTGTGTGTGTAATATGATATGTAGGCTATTTGACCTATATTATTTTGTGTACATTATTGATATGTAGGCTATTTGACCTATATATTTTGTGTGTAATATTGATATGTAGGCATTGACTATATTTTGTGTAATATCTTGATATGTAGGCATTTGACCTATATATTTTGTGTGTACATATTGATATGTAGGCTATTTTGACCTATATATTTGTGTGTGACATATTGATATGTAGGCTTATTGACCTATATATTTGTGTGTACATTATGATATGTAGGCTATATTTGACCTATATATTTTGTGTGTAAATTATGTAGGCTATTTGCTAGTTATATTGTGTGTTACATATGATATGTAGGCTATTTGACCTATATATTGTGTGTTATATATGATATGTAGCTATTTGACCTATATATTTTGTGTGTACATATTGATATGTAGCATTTGACCTATATATTTTGTGTTATACATATTATATGTATGCTATTTACCTAGATATTTTTGTTATATGTACATATTGATATTAGGCTACTTTGACCATATATATTTAGACTTCGTGAATATCATATTGATATGTAGCTATTTGACCTATATATTTGTGTTACATATTGATATTTAGGCTATGTGATCCTAAGATGATGTGTGTAATATTGATATCGTAGGCTATGTGTGACCGTTTTTTTAATATGGGTATTATGATGTATTTGTTCTGTCCTTGAGCTGTTCTTGTCTATTAATGTTCTGTATTATGTCATGTTTCATGTGGACCCCAGGAAGAGTAGCTTTGGCTTTTGCAACAGCTATTGGGGATCCTAATAAAATACCAAAAATACCCAAACATTGTGACAAGAAATAACTAGCAGGTGTACTATGCTCAAGGAGCTAGAATTTGTCAGTGCACAATTCAGCTGTGGGAACATGGCGTCTCTCAATACCAGACAACAGAAAGAGCTGGCCGCTACTATACAAGAGATTGTTTGTGAGATTACCTCTGCCCTCAACTTACAATTTGTCACGTTCTTCAAAATGAGCGGACCAAGGCGCAGCGTGCATTGAGTTCCACATKTTTTTAACACAATGTCAAACTAGAAACAGAACAACAAAACTTACAAAGAACGTGAAGTTGTAGTGCCCAAACACACTAACACAAACAATATCCCACAAAGCAGGTGGGAGATCGGGCTTCCTAAATATYYTCCCCAATTAGAGGCAACGATTACCAGCTGCCTCTAATTGTGAACCATACAAAACCACCAACATAGAAATACACATTCTAAAACACCCCCCTAGTCACACCCTGACCTAAACCACTATAGAGAATCCAAGGGCTCTCTATGGTCAGGGCGTGACAGTACCCCCCCAAAGGTGCGGACTCCAGCCGCAAAACCTGAAACCAAATGGGGAGGGTAGGGGGGGGTGACTAGTGTCGGTGGCGGCTCCGGTGCCGCCCCGACCCCGGATCCGGCCATGGAGCTGGATTGAACGCCACGCCCGAACTGGGCACCGGTGCCGAGGAAGGCTCTGGCCATGGAGCGAGAGAGAGTTATTGTGATTCCTATAATATTTTTGTTGTGTATCTTTATGATATGTAGGGCTCATTGTGTGCGTTTTAAATGTATTGTTCTGTCCTGTGACTGTTCTTGTATATTATGTGTTCTGTATTATTGCATGTTTTATGTGACCCCGAGGTGAAGAGTAGCTTTCTGCTTTTTGCAACAGCTGATTTGGGTGGATCCTAATAATAATACAAAACATACTCCCAAACTTGTGACAAGAATAACTAGCAGGTGTACTATGCTCAAGGAGCTAGAATTGTGTCAGTGCACAATTCAGCTGTGGTGAACGAGTGGCGTCTCTCAATACCAGACAAGCATGAAAGAGCGGGCCTGATACTATAGCAGATTGTTTTGCGTGGATTACCTCTGCTCTCAACTTACAATTTGTCACGTTCTTCAAAATGAGCGGACTGATAGGCCTAGCGTGTGCATTTGAGTTCCACATTCTTTTACCGAAATGTTAAACTAGAACAGAACAACAAACTTACAAAGAACGTGAAGTTGTAGTGCCCAAACACACTAAACAATACTATCCACAAGCAGGTGGGAGTCGGGCTTCCTAAATATATCCCCAATTAGAGCAACGATACCAGTGCCTCTAATTGTAACCATACAAAACCACCAACATAGAAAATAACCATTCTAAAACACCCCCCTAGTCAACCCTACCTAAACCACTATAAGAATCCAAGGGCTCTCTATGTCAGGCGTGACAGTACCCCCAAAGGTGCGGACTCCACCGCAAAACCTGAACCAAATGGGGAGGGTAGGGGGTGACTAGTGTCGTGTGGGGGCTCGGTGCCGCCCGACCCCGGATCCGCATGACGTGGATTGAACGCCACCCGAACTGGGCACGGTGCCGAGGAAGGTCTGGCCATGGAGCGGGGACACTGCGCCTTGACTGGGCCACGGCGCAGCAGGAGGCCTGGCCATGGAGCGGTCGACTGGACACCTGTGCTGGACTGGGCACCGGCGCAGAGGAGGCTCCTGCATGGAGCGGGACTAGGACTGTGCCTGGATTGGGACGGGCGTAAGGGGGGCTCTGATGGAGGGACTAGACGCCGTGCTGGACTGGGACTTTAGTTCTGTAG
>NC_036857.1:3517460-3518690 GCF_002910315.2 Salvelinus sp. IW2-2015 | reverse complement strand
TGCGTTGGCACTCGCGCCTGACTGGCACCGGGCGCAGCAGAAGGCTCTGGCCCATGGTTAGCGGGACTTGGACCGCGGTGCTCTGGATCTGAATGTGCAACCGGCCGCAGAGGAAGTGCTCCTTGATGACGGACGACTGGACACTGTGCCTGGACTGGCACGGCGCAAAGGGAGGCTCCTGCCATGGAGGGACTAGACGCCGTGCCTGGACTGGCGCGACCTCAGCGTAGAGGAAGTGCCTTTGACTGGATCTGTGACACCGTGGTCCTGGTGATCTGTTAAGCACCGGCGATCTCTCTAGCGTAGAGGAAGGCCTTGGAGCTGGACTGGACACCGTGCCTGGACTGGGCACCGGCGCAGAGGAAGGCTCCTGCCTTGGAGCTGGACTGGACGATTTGCCGGGAGGTTCCCGGACCGTTGACCGTCGCCGGGAGGTTCCCGGACCGTTGCCGGAGGTTCCCGGACCGGGGACCGTCGCCGGGAGGTTCCCGGACCGTTGACCGACGCCGGGAGGTTCCCGGACCGTTGACCGACGCCGGGAGGTTCCCGGACCGTTGACCGACGCCGGAGGTTCCCGGACCGTTGGCCGTCGCCGGAGGTTCCCGGACCGGGGATCGTCGCCGGAAGCTCTGGACTATGAATGCGCACTGGATGCCTAGTGCGTGGAGCCGGTACAGGTGGCACCGGACTGGTGACACGCACTTCAGGGCGAGTGCGGCGAGGAGGCACAGGACGTACCGGACTGGGGAGGCGCACTGGAGTCCAGATGTGTGGAGCCGGCACAGGTTTCACCAGACTGCTAACCGGATCCTCTGGTCGAATGTTGAGCAGAACACACTTGCACAACATCTCTCTCCTCTCTCTCAACTTCTCCATTGCCTCCCTGACGGTCTCTGGCTCTTGCCTCGGCTCGACCGGCCACCCCTTGTGCCCCCCCKAAAAAAATCTTGGGGTTGTCCTTGGGTTTTCTGTGGCCGTGAACCCTGGCGTCGTCGCTGTCCTCGATTATTACCTTCCGTCTGCAGCCAAGGAAGGGTTTTGCATCCACCCATCACTTCTTCCCATGTCCAAAACTCCTTTCCCCTTTGGGCACGCTGCTTGGTCCTGGTTTGGTGGGATATTCTGTCACGTTCTTCAAAATGAGTGGACCAAGCCGCAGCGTGCATTGAGTTCCACATCTTTTTAATACAAAGTGAAACAAAACAACAAAACTTACAAAGAACGTGAAGT
>NC_036857.1:3482621-3517435 GCF_002910315.2 Salvelinus sp. IW2-2015 | reverse complement strand
GGTAGGACAGTAGATATAAAAAACTCACCCAGAGTGGGATATACAGACTCACTTGTTATTATACACAACATTACACACGCAGAAAAGCGAACACACACACAAAACCACATACACACAAAAACACACACACCTAGTCCCCTAACTCACCTGCACTTGTGTTTTGTTGTCCCTGGACCTCGGCCTGTGGCTTGGCTCTCTGCCTGCTGCAAGTGATCCGCTGGCCCTCTCCAGAGCCTGGTAGAAGCCTGTGATGTGCTCCCATTGTCCTCCAGCAGCGGAGCAGGTCCATGGCACTCCCTCACCAGAGAGAGGGCACGCTCTCCCTCAGCCTTGGGACAGAGACAGGGGAACCAAGGCTCCATGAGAATCAATAGTGTCCATAATTTAGAATGCGGCAGAGGGATCAGAGAGAGGAGGTAATTTCATTCCTAGAGAGATCCAGTACAATGCTGAAACTTGTTGTAGCATAAACGAGAAAAGTCCCTGAGCAGTTTTGGCGTAAAAACACTTGGAGTAATTCCTCTATGGAAAATGCTTGCATTAAAGATCATTCTTATGCCATGTTGGTAGGTGAATGAACAAAAAGTATCGAGAGAGAGAATAAGTAAAACTTTTGGGAAAGTCACCCCAGCTAATATACATTGCAGTAGCGCTGACACTGGCAAAGGGGAAGATTTGAGCAGGGAAAGGAATTAATAAAAACTTGCATTTTACCCTCTGGTGATTACCAAAACCTTACTGAGTGCCTGTATCAGGAACGGGCAGTCCTTCCCCGTGAAGAAGGTTTGTCAGCCGCTCTCGTTTCCCTAGTCCCGAGTAGGGTTCGCCTATTTTGATGTGCCTTGTGTCTCGCATCCCCGCGTCTTCCGCGGAGCACATCCGTATGGAATCAGGAGTCTGCCAAAGACTGATGGCCCTGAGCGCCCGATTCGGCACGGCCCATGACTGTCATTACAGAAGGGAAGGCAAAGTAGTACATGTGTGTTTGTCTGGTTCCTGCTCCCATGGCTCAACATGACCTATTTTATGTGCTCTGGATGTTATGATAGGCGTAGAGGAACGTGGCGAGAATGTGAGAATGTGAGGTTTATAAGTAAAGGAGAAATTCTCACATCTTGTAGTCGAGCTCGTGTTTGACCCGAAGAGTGGCTAAGATTTGCGAGATTGCATAACTCATGCGCCTTGAAAGCATTAAGTAGTGAGGTCTCTGATCACGAGAGCCCGGGGGAACAACCTTATAGTCGTGATGGAGCTCCGTGTATCGTGCTGGATGGCCGTATGTATATGTCATCGCGAGGAACGACTCCAGCCGCTGGTATAGCGTATGAACAGTTCCCGAGACACACCCTGTCCAGTTTATAGCAGAAGGCAACAGAGCATTTCTTCAAGAACAAGCGTCGAGAAGAAAATGATAGGTGTGCGATCCGCTCGGCACGTCTGTCACCCAAAAACCTCCTGGCGTTAGAGGGACAAGACGGGAGAGAGGAGTGAAATGCAGTATTTGTATGTAGTGCACATATTACACAAGGTGAACCCGCACTAGCGTCAAGTTGACTCTACCTCCACATCCTGTCTCCGAAGAAATACCTGGATGTTCCTAGAGGAAGAGGGAAGAACCGATGTCCCAGCGAAGGAGGCGAGATGTTTTAGAGCTTCACCCTCTGCACCGTCCAGCAGCTCCCTCTCAGGGCATGATTGATCAGGCGTCCCTCGAGTGAGCGCCTCCTGCTGATAACCAGGTCCGCATACCGTACCACCCTGATGTCCTCAGGCGTCGTGAGTCTCGTATCTAGGTCTTGAAACACTCGGAGCGGTGATTGTGGACAAGCGTACGGCCAATGTGCTGAGACAATAGGGGATCAGCCGAGTGGATTTGAGGTTCTCCGAGAGATTCGAATCGAGCGCTGTCCTAGTAAGCTGTGTATCATCCGGAGATAAAAGTGACACACGTACAATCCAAAGGGGGTGATACATGCGTCAATACCTGAGTTGATGTCAACATCAGTGAGCGACTCGAGTGATAGTAGGCATTTATTCACAGAACGTGCAGGGTGCAAAAACTCTCTTCTACTCTCTGCATTCTATCGGAATACGGAATATGGGGCGACGTAGCCAGGGCTCCCTGAGCTTCTATTCAGGTCTGTGTATAGTTGCTCGAACGTGACGCTCGACCTGTGTGTGTCCGGTCAAGGCGAGAGCTATAGGATGCTCCCTGCGCATAGCGATGCGGAGAAAGAGAGGTGAGCTGAAATTAGTGGTGTGCATCAGATTTCTAGCCCTCTCGCAAAGTGTATCAGGTGGTTTGGTATAGCTCCTTGGTTACCTCGTTCTAGCCTGTGTACCAAAACAACATAGTACCCGTCCACCTAGCCTCGTTTGTGAGCAGGGTCTGATAGCTGCTAGTTTACAGGATCACGGCTAGACACGGTCAGTGCAGTCAAAAGCGTGTCTCAATCAAGAGGCTCCACGTGCGTCGTTCAGTCACAGAGGCTGATCCATCCACTGAGAAAGGTGTTGTCTAGAGAGAACTCGGCAGGTTGGCAGAACCAACGTGCGTTTGACTGTAGCAAGCACTGGAGAAGCGGAGCGGAATCGGCTCGGAACGTATGGCGTGTATTTAAACAGAAAATGAGGAATTGAGACGAAAGAGTCAATCATGACAGAGAGAGAAGGCAGAAAGGGCAGAGGAAGAGAGAAAGCACGAGGAGAGGGAGAGAGAAGGCGAGAGGAGAGGAGACAGAGAGGAAAGAGAAGAGATGGAAGTAGAGAGAGAGAGAGAGAGCATCTGAGAGAATGAAGAAGAGAGGAGAGAAATGAGAAGTAGAGAGGGAGAGGTGGAGGAGATTTGCAGGCAAGAGAGAAAGAGAGAATCAGAGAGCGAGAGACTGGAGGAGGGAATGTTAGTCTCAAGATCGAAAGAAGGCTTCACGCTTAGGTATAGGCAGGTGAGATAGTCCTGAGATCTGACATATGTATGTATCAAGTTGAGTTTGTGATTTATTGGTAGTTGTTAGTGAAAAGTGGGCTTGTTCTAAGGTCAACCCTAGAAGGGACCAGAAGAGTGAACAAAATGCAAGGAGAGGCGGCAGAATGCTAGAGACGGGATGACGCATACCCGGACCGGGTAGCGGTCCAGTAGATGTTCTTGACTGTGATGGACACAGCTGAGTGCATTTAATGTAATAAGCGTTCCCTGAGACGAGCTTCAGTAATCTTTCTGGAGCGAGGCGTTTGTTGACAACTTCTTTGGTTGTGCAAAACCAACAGCAGGTTTTCATCAGTCTGTCCGGGGTACCATGGTGCATCTCGTGACAGTCTCGAAACGCATCTCAGGTAAAGAAGCCAGAGATGATCGGATGGGAAGTGATGGGATCCGGGAATCGTCTGTTGTCGATCTGGTTTACTATGGTTAAGATGACTTGCAGTGTTTTAAGAAGGTCCAAGATTAAATATTTTACTCATGACAATAACATCCAAAATGTGCGTGGTACAGTTAGATAAACTTAAGCGATGATCCATGATCATCTGCATAGCGAGCATATATATCATGTCAGAGTAGTGGTTGTTCACGAACCCTGACCTTTAGAGATCCTCCTTTTATGTCACGCTATTTCCTTTGCCGCGAGGTCACACCAAGGTGGCTGACTGTTTGGTGGTATTCTAATGTTTATTTGCTTTATGTATGCGTCTCCGTTTTATTTCTAATCGTGTTCTGTGCCCTTTTGGATATATTCACCAATCAGACACGGCACACAGTCAATTCGTCTCATGTTCAGAAAACGCGATGTGATCGATTTATAGAGGTTTATGATGTTGCCGCAACACTGAAGTGTGGAGAAATGCTCGACTTTAGTTGTACATGTTTCGCTTGTGTGTAATGTGTTTTCACCTATCATCACCTCTATACAGGTGACCATGCGTCTCGGTTGTATTAGTCTTCATCTCTTTCTATTCTTCTTTGCTTTCTTCTCTCTCCTCTCGTCTCTCTCTCTCCTTCTCTCTCTCTTCTCCTATCTTCAAGATGTTTCAGTTTATCTCTTTTACTATCCAGTCTCGTACCCGCCTCTCTCTTTCTCTTTCTCTTTATCTCTCCTTCTCATTTATCAACTCTTTCTCATGACACATCTTTCATCTCGCATCCGCTGCGTTGTTGGTCCGATGATTTTCCTTACTTCTCTCAGCAGATACGAATATATGCTCCAGTGACAAGAGGTCAGTTCAACAGAATATGACAACCGTCCCATGCGCAACTGCGAGAGAGGTGACCGCGAGATCGTCTCAGGGGTCTTCTTGTTGTAAAAGACCACAGAGAAGCCAGCAGAATTTGGTGCCAGTCCGAACTGCCTGTCTGAGCCATAGTGGGACACAGTGTATAGATTTCTGGGACGGCAAGACCTTTGCCATGTAACTTAGTCCGAGAAAAAGTTTACATCGGAACGGGTACGACGTAACAACACATGAAGCAGGAGGACCATGCTAAATGCTGGTGTGTGTTTAATTTGATTAATTTATATCCTATGGCAACACCGCACTGTCATACAACAATGCGTGAAAAAAGATCTACTAAATTAGCTCGATTGAGAGCAGTTGCACGATAGAAGGAGCCGACTCTGCGCTAATTAGTTATATCATGTAGAGTGGCTTCCACACACTTTGAGCGGAGTAACAGAGGTTATCATAGTTCGGCATATTAGCGTCTTAGAGGACTCTGAACATATACACTCGCGCTAGTTTGTGTCTCATGTTCTTTATTTCAACCTGGTGCTGGAGTATGGTCATGCGCTTATCATGTTCTAACTCTAGTCGATTGTTAGTATGCTACCGTTTCATTGCATGTTGCGTTTTGGGATATGAGCTCCCACGTGGCGCGTTGTTAATGATGTGTCAATCATGTTTATCATGGTTGTAAAGTATGTTCATGTTTATATCATGGTCTGTAGTTGTTTCATTCATGTTTATATCATGGATGTGTAATATGTTTTCATCATGATTTATATCATGGTTGTAAATATGTTCATTAGGTTTATTCATGGATTGTAGTATGCTTCATCTGTCTTAATCGTCTTATCGCTGTAATCAAGTTGACTTCAATTCCATTGAGCGGTATATACGGATTTGGCCTCATTTAGGTCCCGGCAAACTAAAGTGTGCATCATGTTATCATGGGTGGTCATTACGATGCTACAGACGTGTCGATTCAGTTGTCAGGGTATATCATGGTTGTAATATTGTTCATCACTTGCTTTATTTTCTATGGTACTCGTAATATGTTCATCATGTTATATTGAATCCTCTCGCTAGTGAATATCGTCTCCTCATGTGCCCATCTAGTCATGGTCCCAGGGTCATTCTTAATATGTTGTTCCATTCATCTGGCCTCATAAGTGCGGAATGGTTGTGATACAATCATCAGGTCTCCATCCCTGTGGTCATATGCGTGCTCCCTCCGCTATCACACTTGCAGTCGAGATTGTTTATCCATTGTGTTGCCTTGATTGTTGCCTATAATGCCGCTCTTATCATATCGGCGCTTCTCGTGTGAGATATGTTACATTCATGTTTATCTTGGCTCTGTAATATGTTCAATCATGTTGTTTCATCTCCCCACTGGTTTCGCTAGATATTGTTTGCATTTTCAGTCAATGTTGTGTCATACTCTTATGGTCTTCTGCCTAGATGATGTTGCCACTCTACGATGCTACTCCTTGTATGTCTTGGTTGTAACATTCTCCTGACTTCTTATCTGATTTTATATCATTCGTCTATTGTGAAGGTAGTGGTTCCTTATCGCGCAACTAATATCCTATCGGTTCTAATTTACTGTTCAGTCAATGGTCTTATCCAATTGGCTTGTAATCGATGTAGCTCTCCAGTATCAATGTGTATCTCACATATGTTCGTACAGAAAGTCTGTCTCCTCTCACTGTTCACGAACGTCACTGAGCCTGGTATCAAGTGTTCCTAACCCATAGCAGATACACTAGAGTGATGATCCATGGTAAGAAGCCTCCAGTGATTGATCCATGCACGAAGCCTCCAGTGATGATCCATTGGCACGAAGCCTCCAGTGAGGCCCGTCTAGTCCGGAGCCTCCAGCGTCGGCCTCTAGTCCGGAAGCCTCCACGAGCACCCGGCGGCGGCTCGGCAGTGCGGACGTGACCCCACTCCACCATAGTCCAATCCCGCTTTTTTGGCGCCTCTGGAGCGAGGACCCGTTACAGCGAGTCCCGGACTGAAGCACTATCTCCTAGAGGCCCACTTGACGGGAGGGGCAGCTCCGGACTGAGGGGCAGCTCCGGACTGAGGGCAGCTCCGGACTGAGGGGCAGCTCCGGACTGAGGGTACCTCCGGACTGAGGGGTAGCTCCGCGAACTGAGGGGCAGCTCCGGACGAGGGCAGCTCCGGACTGAAGGGCAGCTCCGGACTGAGGGACTGAGGGCAGCTCCGGACTGAGGTGGTAGCTCCGGACTGAGGGGCAGCTCCGGATGAGGGGCAGCCTCCGGACTGAGGTGGCAGCTCCGGACTGAGGGGACTGACGGGGGCCAGCGGGCCGGACTGGGATGGGCAGCTTCATGACTGGAGGGCAGCTGCATGACTTGGAGGCCAGCTCATGACTGGAAGGCAGCTCATGGGACTGGAAGCAGCTCATGACTGGAGGGCAGCTCATGACTGCGGGCAGCTCGCGACTGGCAGGCAGCTCAGACTGGCGGGCAGCTCTTGCAGCTTCCTGACTGGATGGCGGCCTCTGCAGCTCCTGGCTGACTGGCCGGCTCTGTCAGGTCCTGGCTGACTGGCGGGCTCTGGGAGTCCTGGCTGACTTGACGACTCTGGCCCGTCCTGGCCTGCCTCTGGCCGGTCCTGGCTGACTGAACGACTCTTGAGGTTTTCCTGAGCTGACTCGCGGCTCTGGCAGTCCTGGCTGACTGGCGGCTCTAGCGGCTCCTGACTACGTACAGCTCTAGTGGTCAGGACAAACGGGCGGCTTTGACGGCTCCGGACAGACGTGGCGGTTCAGGACGGCCGGCTGGCAGACGGGCAGCGTAGGCGGCGCTGGGCAGACAGACTGCTTCAGATGGCGCTTGCAGACGCGCCAGCGCACGTGGCGCTGCAGACGTAGCTCAGACGGCGCTGGCAGTTTCCCTCCATTTCGCTGCGCGGACTTGCCCCGAGACGCACACTGCCGACTCGTGGATTGGCCGCATAACGGGTCACGACTCTGGGAGCCCGGTACCTAGGTGGCAACCCGCGGCACAAGCTAGGTCGCACTCGCACTTCAGCGCTTGACGCCGAGAAGGACAACTCGTGACGTACCGGACTGGAGGGAGTAGCCCGATGGAGTGCCAGGACTGTGGTGGACACCACGCAGTCTCTCACCAGAAGGCGTTATGTCAGCCGATGGCTAAGCGCGAGGAGAACTTACACGTGCTCTTACTGACTCTGGAGACGCATCGAACAATATTAGATCTGTCTCTGAAGTCGCGACGATTTGCACTAACATCTCTTCCTCTTCTCTCAACTTCTGCCAATCTTGTCCTCCCGTTTACCTGGGGGCTCTGGGACTCTTCCGCGCGTCCGCCTCGACAGCGCGGCGACACCCGCTTGTGCCCCCCGCGAAAAACTTGGAGGGGTCTATCGTACCGTCGTGTTTTCTCGTGGGACAGCTTGACCCGACACATGCGTGCGTCCGCTCGACTTACTAGACTCTTGGATATCTGTATCCTTCCCGTCTGCAGCCAAGGGAAGGGTTTGGCATTCCAACCCATCACTTCTTCCCATGTCCAAAACTCCTTTCCCCTTTGGGCACGCTGCTTGGTCCTGGTTTGGTGGGATATTCTGTCACGTTCTTCAAAATGAGTGGACCAAGCCGCAGCGTGCATTGAGTTCCACATCTTTTTAATACAAAGTGAAACAAAACAACAAAACTTACAAAGAACGTGAAGTRGTAGTGCCSAAACACACTAACACAAACAATATCCCACAAAGCAGGTGGGAGATCGGGCTTCCTAAATATAATCCCCAATTAGAGGCAACGATTACCAGCTGCCTCTAATTGTGAACCATACAAAACCACCAACATAGAAATACACATTCTAGAACACTCCCCTAGTCACACTCTGACCTAAACCACTATAGAGAATCCAAGGGCTCTCTATGGTCAGGGCGTGACACAATTAAAACCGGTAAATTAATCATTGGTAGTGATCACTGCTGAAGTGGATACCTATTCAACCAAAGTGGAAAGTCTGGAGAGGATAGCCAATGCGACAGACTTGGAAACAGCGCAAACTAGGTTGGAAAGGATAATCAAACTCCTAAAAGAGAAGATGGAATTCAATGTGCGGGTCAGAGGACTTGAAACTGAAGCGGGCAACCCAACTTCCTTCATGAGAAATCTTTTCTATGAACTGTCCGGGCAGGAGAGGCTGGGTCCCATGCCACTGATTAACATTGGGCATCGCACAGGTCCTCTCAGGAATGGATCTTGTCTATGATTGTACGGATCCACAGCTTTGAAGTCAAGCCGTGAATTGTTCGCCTTGCAGCGGAATCCAGGGGTCTGACCTATGTGGGGAAGTGGATCAGCATCTACTCAGACCGCTGAACTGCTAAAACAGAGTGCTGAACTGCTAAAACAGAGGGAGACCTACAAAGAAGTGAGATCCCAGCTACGCAAGCTAAACCTAAGATGCGGCTTCATCCACCCGACAAAACATATCTTGACCTTCCAGAATACAACACACACATTTTCTACTGCCAGGGAGGCTAAAGACTTCTTCGATAAGCACATCAAGTCCAACACACAAGGTGACGAGCTGACAGATCTAGGTGCTGCCATAGGACAATGATGAGGAAACCCTCGCTATTGGGTAAAAGGAACACTATTATTATTATTGCTGAGCATTGGACTTTGTCATTATTATTCAATTGCCTATGTTCCAGGACATTTAGACATTGATGACTCCACGCCAATTAATGAACAATGGATAATATATTGAAGTGCCATACAGACTGGGGTTGCTTCCTTGTGGGGCTACAGCACATTGCATCCCTATGGATTAAACTGCTTACGAAAGATGGCNGTGGGGAATGACCAATGGGTGGGGAATGACCAATGGGTGGGGAATGACCAATGGGTGGGGAATGACCAATGGGTGGGGAATGACCAATGGGTGGGTTTCCCTGTAGGTCCAGCTTTTTGTTTTATATCCATGGGCTTATTAACACTGAAGATAATAATTACATCATTAATATTATTTTATTTMTTACAATGACAACGCTAGCTATTGACTCTTGGAATGTGAAAGGCCTAAACTCACCAATTAAACGTTGTCTTGATATCCTAACAATAAACCATGTTGATATAGCAATGCTCCTAGAAACACACCTGCTCCAAAAAGACTCACATGGAACAGAAAAACATTCGTACAAACTGGCTGCTTTTTCATCAGCCCTAAACAAAACTAAAGGTGTAATCATAATGATACATAAGAAATTCAAAATTACCATCTTGGGTAAATGCAAAGACTAAGAAGGCGTAATCACTTTCCTTAAATGTATCCATAATGAAAATAAAATGGCCTTTATTCATGTGTATGCTCCAAATTCKTATGATTCATTTTCAAGTTTTTATATTCTTTGAACAGCATATTGTTATAATTAACTGAATTCCAACTGGTTATTGTACAGACATAAATGCCATTCTGGACATGCAGGACAAATCTAATAAGACCAACTACAATCCACAGGCAACCAAGGCTCTCCAACATATACTCTGTGATTACAACCTCATTGATGCCTGGCGAGCTRATAACCCTAAAGCAAAAGAGTACACTTGCTATTCAAACAGGCACAAAACATCRTCCCGAATTGATTTCATACRATTATGTACTGCTCTATTTTCTTTAATCTAGAAAATAGAAATTCAACATATGAGCATATCTAATCATCATGCCTATCACTGCCTGATACAACTTTCAGAATCTCCTAAAAGAGCCACAAGATGAAGCTTTAAAGAAGATATCAGAATTGGAAAAGTTGTTAACGACAGATGTTTCTCAACAAACACTTTTTCAGACAGGTAGCGCTCTTTTCAAAGTCAAAACAAACTATTGATAAAACAGAGAGCAAAATGTGGCCATCCATCGAGTTAGACTCAACGAAATTAGACCAATATCTCTCAATTCTACAGATCATGTCATCTCATTTTACGGCGACGATATCTTACTTTAGCTAGGCAATGTTCTCAATCCCTTCCAAAACATCATAGATCATTTCAGCTCTAACTCAAGTTATAAAATCAGTCTAACCAAATCTGATCTACTGCATCTCTACTTATGGAATCCCAATCATATCAATTCAATTCAATTCAATTCAATTTTATTTTATATAGCCCTTCGTACATCAGCTAATATCTCGAAGTGCTGTACAGACACCCAGCCTAAAACCCCAAACAGCTAGTAATGCAGGTGTAGAAGCATATCCCATTTTATTTCCTTCCTTAGATAAAACATTGCCAGAAACTTTAAAGGGAAATTCCATATTTGTAATCTCCAGCACCATCCCAAAATCACCATATGTGAAAATTGTGCAATGTCCATGTTTTGTAGAAAAAAAAGATAGATGAAGATACATTAAGTGTTCCAATGAAATTATCAACAAATTAATAGACAATTAGTAAGTAATACCTACCCATAATTGGTTATTCCGGAGACACCTGAAACCCCACCTCTTTAAGGAATACCTAGGATAGGATAAAGTAATCCCTCTAACCCCCCCCCCTTAAAAGAGTTAGATGCACTATTGTAAAGTGGTTGTTCCACTGGATATCATAAGGTGAATGCACCAATTTGTAAGTCGCTCTGGATAAGAGCGTCTGCTAAATGACTTAAATGTAAATGTAAATGATGCACACCGATGATATCATTGGAAACACTTTTAACACTTGTATCTTCCTCAATCTTTTTTTACTACAAAACATGGAAATGCTCATTTTAACATATGTGGATGTTAGGATGGAATTGTGAAATTTCCCTTTGTCAGAAATCTCAAATCAATTCAATTAGACCTCAGCAGATGGACAAATATCCCAGTTGCTTTAACCGGACGATTATCTATTGTCAAAATGAATATATTGCCACGGCTSAATTTCTGTAGTTCTATGCTTCCCTTGTCTCCCCCTTCTGGCTGTTGGGATGAAATCCATAGGGCGGTTTAAAAATTTATATGGTAAGGTAGGCGAGCCCGGATAAAATGAACTAACTTTCAAAGGGGGAAAGATGTAGGAGGACTATCCATACCAAACTTTATATTGTATTTCCAGGCACTAGCATTTCATCCAATCCTAAATTGGCTTAGACATGATTCTTCCATCCCCTGGCTGAGTATTGAGAGAAATATGGTGTCTCCTATTGCCCTGGAAGAGGTGGTCAATCAATCAATCAAATGTATTTATAAATCCCTTTTTACATCAGCCGATGTCACAAAGTGCTGTACAGAAACACAGCCTAAAACCCCAAACAGCAAGCAATGCAGATGTAGAAGCATGGTGGCTAGGAAAAACTCCCTAGAAAGGCAGGAACCTAGGAAGAAACCTAGAGAGGAACCAGGCTCTGAGGGGTGGCCAGTCCTCTTCTGGCTGTGCCCGGGTGGCGATTATAACAGTACATGGCCAAGATGTTCAAACGTTCATAGATGACCTTCAGGGTTAAATAATAARAATTACAGTGGTTGTAGAGGGTGCAACAGGTCAGCACCTCAGGAGTAAATGTCAGTTGGCTTTTCATAGCCGATCATTCACAGGTAGAGGCAGGAGGTGCAGTAGATAGACAGAGAGAGAGTCGAAAACAGCAGGTCCGAGACAAGGTAGCACGTCCGGTGAACAGGTCAGGGTTCCATAGCCGCAGGCAGCAGCACGACCAGGTGGACTGGGGACAGCAAGGAGTCATCAGGCCAGGTAGTCCTGAGGCATGGTTCTAGGGCTCAGGTTCTCCGAAAGAAGAGAGAGAGAAAGAGAGAATTAGAGGGAGCATACTTAAATTCACACAGTACACCGGATAAGACCGTAGAAATACTCCAGATATAACAGACTGACCCTAGCCCCCCGACACAAACTATTGCAGCATAATTACTGGACGCTGAGACAGGAGGGGTCGGGAGACACTGTGGCCCCGTCCGATGATACCCCCGGACAGGGCCAACCAGGCAGGATATAAACCCACCCACTTTGCCAAAGCACAGCCCCCACACCACTAGACAGATATCTTCAACCACCAATTTACTACCCTGAGACAAGGCCGAGTATAGCTCACGAACATGTCCCCCACGGCACAAACCCAACCCGGACAGGAAGATCACGTCAGTGACTCAACCCACTCAAGTGACGCACCCCTCCTAGGGATGGCATGGAAGAGCACCAGTAAGCCTGTGAGTCAGCCCCCATAATAGGTTTAGAGGCAGAGAATCCCAGTGGAGAGAGGGGAACCGACCATGCAGAGACAGCAAGGGCAGTTCGTCGCTCCAGTGCCTTTCRGTTCACCTTCAAACCCCTGGGCCAGACTACACTCAATCATAGGACCTATTGAAYAAATMAGTCTTAAATGATGACTTAAAGATTGAGACCAAGTCTGCYTCTCTCACATGGATAGGCAGACCTTTCCATAAAAATTGAGCTCTATAGGAGAAAGCCCTGCCTCCAGCTGTTTGCTTAGAAATTCTATGGACAATAAGGAGGCCTGTGTCTTGTGACCGTAGCGTACGTGAAGGTATGTACGGCAGGACCAAATCGGAAAGTTGTCAAGCCCATGTAATGCTTTGTAGGTTAGCAGTAAAATCTTGAAATCAGCCCTAGCCTTAACATGAAGCCAGTGTAGAAAGGCTAGCACTGGAGTAATATGATCACATTTTTTGGTTCTAGCAGCCGTGTTTAGCGCCAACTGAAGTTTATTTAGTGCTTTATCCGGGTAGCCGGAAAGTAGAGCATTGCAGTAGTCTAATCTAGAAGGGACAAAAGTATGGATACATTTTTCTGCATCATTTTTGGAGAGAAAATTTCTGATTTTGCAATGTTACGTAGATGGAAAAAAGGCTGTACTTGAAACAGTCTTGATATGTTCGTCAAAAGAGAAATCAGGGTCCAGAGTAACACCAAGGTCCTTCACAGTTTTATTTGAGACGACTGTACAACCATCAAGATTAATTGTCAGATTCAACAGAAGATCTCTTTGTTTCTTGGGGCCTAGAACTAGCATCTCTGTTTTGTCTGACTTTAAAAGTAAAACATTTGCCGCCATCCACTTCCTTATGTCTGAAATATAAGCTTCCAGGGAGGGCAATTTTGGGGCTTCACCATGTTTCATCGAAATGTACAGCTGTGTATTGTCAAGTTAACATTATGTTTCCGAATGACATCACCAAGAGGTAAAATACATAGTGAAAACATTAGTGGTCCTAAAACGGAACCTTGAGGAACACTGACATTTACAGTTGATTTGTCAGAGGACAAACCATCCACAGAGACAAACTGATATCTTTCCGACAGATAAGATCTAAACCAGGCCAGGAATTGTCCGTATAGACCAATTTGTAGACCAAATCTCTCCAAAAGATTGTGTGATCGATGGTATCAAAAGCATCGCTAAGGTCTAGGAGCACGAGMACAGATATGACATTTTTGACCAATACCGATATCTGATATTTTCCTTGCCAAAAAAAAACTACCGATATTTTATATTTTAGCTGCCTTTTAAGCATTCTAGTACAGTTAAATAGTTAACACACACACAAATGGACGCAGCGGTCTAAGGCACTGTATATCAGAGCAAGAGGCATCACTATAGTCCCTGGTTCGAATCCAGGCTGTATCACATCCGGCCGTGATTGGGAGTTCCACAGGGCGAGGCACAATTGGCCCAGCGTCGTCCGGGTTTAGCCGGGGTAGGCCGTCATTGTAAATAAAAATGTGTTCTTAACTGACTTGCCTAGTTAAATAAAAGGTTACACACACACACACCACACTGACCAAAAGGTTATTTTGTTGACATTTACGTATGTCCCCATTACCAGTAAAACATAATCAAAAGCTATTTCTTTCACTTACTTGCTGTGCTGTTTCGTTGTTCATTTGTTCAGATGTTTCATTCTCAACCAGGATTTCATCATACATGTCAAGCAGTGAAGTTTCAGCTCTGTTTGTCCGTGGCCTCTCTTCCTTGGTGCGCACTGTCACTGTGTCCGTTTCCAVCTTGTCTAACTGTGTATGTAACATTTCATGTACACCCTGTTTCTTGTCTGCATCGAAGTAGCAGTCCTTGTACCTAGCATCGAGCATGGTGGCGACACAGTAAAGAGGCTCAGAGAGAATACCACCAAATCGCTTGTTTACAGCCCCGAGTACTTTTGTAAGTTTTAACCCCGCGGTCTGTTTGGCAGTTTTGTTGAGCAGGTGTTTCAATGCCATGACAGAGGGTATCACGTCTCCTGCAGACGCAGTTGATTAGCTTATTTCTTAGTCAGTTCATAGTCAGTTGTTCGAATGGCACCAGGAGTGTGTTCATGTTTCCATGTTTCAYACATGTTCTCAAATGCCATTGAAATGGCAGCAGCGGTATGAGAACCAGCACATTCTTGAGCATGCAATACGGCTTTCCTCTGTACGAAATCCTCGTCGACCCACTGTGCTGTCAGACTCAGCATGCTCATGGGGCTGACATCGCTGGTCCAAATGTCAGTCGTGACGCCCAAAGCAAGCAGCATAATGAATTCCATTATCTTGGCGTTAATGGATTTCGGSTTTGAGTTGTCTCGCTGAAATTGTCTTACTCTTTCAAATGACTGCTGGACTTGAACTTGTTTAGTTGTTGGAAGTGTGCGCTTAGTATTTTTCTGCTTTTATTCTGTGTAGCGCTGTATATTTCGTGGCGTCAACACATCATCTACTTACGTCATATACGTATGCACGTCAGCTTTGGCATCGGTTTTACACATCGGCGTTAAACTAGACATCGGGCCGATGCCAATGTTGGAATTTTTAGCTAATATTGTCCGATTCCGATATGCTCACAATATATATCGTGTATCCCTATGGGATTTATAAATAAATGATCTGGGTTCCCGAAATGACTGATCTTAATAAAAATAAAAATAAAATTGGAAAGCTCATATTCTGAGCTTGCCATTAAAAAAGTATGATCCACAGATCTAATTGAATCTCAACAATCCTTTCACTGGAACAGAATGAGGAAAAATATGACCTTGGCATCCCGTAATATGAACCATCAATTTATAAATGTTAAGTTCTTTGACAGACTTTATTTCACATCATGGAAATGTTTTACGATGAGATTGGCTCCAACTCGCAACTGTTTACAGTGTCCCCTAAATCAGGTAGGCACATTCCTCCATATGATGTTGGAGTGCCCTGCAGTTTAATGCTTCTGGGGAAAAGTTACTAAATTCATTTCAAAGTGCATTATTAGATACACCCACCTAGTACCGTGTCYGACCCCCCTTTGCCTCCTGAACAGCCTGAATTCTTCAGGGCATGGAAATGTTGCTCAGTTGGTATCAAGGGACCTAACGTGTCAGGAAAACATTCCCCACACCATTACCCACCATTACCCCACCACCACCAGCCTGTACCTTTGACACCAGGCAGGAAAAGGCCATGGACTCATGCTTCTTCGGCCAAATCTACTTGCACATCCTCATCTGCACATATATCACTCCAGTGTAAATTGCTAAATTGTAATTACTTGGCCACTATTGGCCTATTTATTGCCTTACCTCCTTACTTCATTTGCACAACTGTATACAGATTTTTCTATTGTGTTATTGACTGTACGTTTGTTTATTCCATGTGTAACTCTGCTGTTTTTGTCGCACTGCTTTGCTTTATCTTGGCCAGGTCGCAGTTGTGAATGAGAACTTGTTCTCAACTGGCCTACCTGGTTAAATAAAGGTGAAAATAAAATCCTGACTCTGCCATCAGCATGACGTACACAGAAACTGGGATTCGTCAGATCAGGCGACATTTTTCCACTCCTCAATTGTCAGGTTGTTGGTGATTGCGTTCCCACTGGATGGAGACATGTTGACTGGGTGGGGTTGGGGGAATGGAATGGGAGGTTGTGGGAATGGAATGGGAGGTTGTGGGAATGGAAATTGGGAGGTTGGGGAATGGAATGGGAGGTTGTGGAATGAATGGAGTTGTGGGAATGAATGGGAGGTGTGGAATGGAATGGGAGGTTGTGGGAATGGAATGGGAGGTTGGGGAATGGAATGGGAGGTTGGGGGAATGGGAATGGGAGTTGGGAATGGAGGGAGGTTGGGGGAATGGAATGGGAGGTTGGGGGAATGGAATGGAGGTGGGGGAATGGAATGGGAGGTTGTGGGAATGGAATGGGAGGTTGGGGGAATGGGAATGGGAGGTTTGGGAATGGATGGGAGGATTGGGGATGGGATGGGAGGTTGTGGGAATGGAATGGGAGGTTGGGGAATGGGATGGGAGGTTGGGGAATGGGATGGGAGGTTGGGGGAATGGGATGGGAGGTGGGAATGGCAATGGGAGGTTGGGGGAATGGAATGGGAGGTTGGGGAATGGAATGGAGGTTGGGAATGGAATGGAGAGGGTTGGGAGGAGGTGTGGGAATGGGAGTTGTGGGAATGGGATGGGAGGTTGTGGGAATGGGATGGGAGGTTGTGGGAATGGGATGGGAGGTTGGGGGAATGGGATGGGAGGTTGTGGGAATGGAATGGGAGGTTGGGGGAATGGGATGGGAGGTTGGGGGTGGAGGCCCACTTATTTTATTTTTTTCTATTCCTGTTTATACTGAATGTATTATTTATTATTAAACTGTGTATTTCTTCGTTTGAGTGGCAGCCTACAGTGGCAGCCTGCAGCCTACAGGAACAGGTTTTATAAATGGATAATGTACCTGTAACCTCCACTCAACAAAAAATAACAAAACAAATAAACATTTGGTCTCATTAAAATTATGTTTCTCATCCCCTCCTCTCTCTCTCTCTATCCAGTCGCTCCAGTCTGAACATGCGTGTGGACGAACCCGCGCGCCTCAACTGCCAGAGCGGCACGATCACCACTGCGATCATCAGCATTCCGACGCCCCCAGCGACCACTCCTGAGAGCGACGCCCACCCTCCACCCTCAGGCCCCGCCCTTCAGAACGTTGTGAAGGTGTCTGCGCTGTGAGTGTAGAAGCGCAGCAGGACGCGCGGACAGACAGACAGATAGGATGGATAGACAGACTTATGCAGATAGACAGAAGGACAGTGCGAAGGATACGACAGACGAGCAGGCGAATGCTCTGAAGGCCGAGTCCCAGACTGAAGACATGGAGAAGGACTGCCCTCTAGTGGAGATCTACTGTAATGACATGGACTTCCTGTAGAAATGGAGGATGGATTTTAGATACAGTCTACTGTAGGTGTCTGGGCGCTTCTGTATGTTTGAGTGGGCGTTTTTTGTGTGTTTGAGGGGTATACGTGTGTGTGAGAGAGAATGTGTGTTGGAGAAAATAAAAAAGGTTTGAGTGTATGAATGAGTGTATGAAAGAGAAAGAGAAGCACTTGATGGGTSGCTGGAGAGATGTAGAGCAGTAACGTCATATGTCACTGTGCACGCAGCACCTTTTTATGGTTAGTGCTATCCGGGATCATTGGGACATCCCTACACTATACCTTAACCCTTACCTAACCTTAACCCTTACCTTAACAATAACCTTTACCTAACCTTAACAATAACACTTACTTAACCCTAACCTTAACAATAACCCTTACCTCACCCTAACCTTATCCATTTTAAATTTCAACTTCAATGGGGGTATGGATGTCCCAATGATCCCGGATAGCAAGGGCGACCTTTTTATGGTTTGGAACCTGAGTTTGACATTTGACCTGTCTGGTCTTTACATCGTTACAGCAGGAAACAGTGACCATATCAAAGAAAAGAACGCAGACATATTGAAATCATTAACGTTTTCCTCTGGTTTGTTTAGTTATTTATGGTTTGATTCAGTTTGATCCACTTATTCGTCGTCATAGATACATGTCACTCACCATCCCAAATCTTTTTTTTTCTTCTTTTTCTTCTCCCCAGGTATAATTTAATTTCACAGTGAAAATTCTTAACAGATCAAACTATGGTAGGTGTCTGTGTCAGAGATACTAGTGGGTTTCTTATATTTGTGAACGTGTAGGTGTGTATGCCTGTATGAGTGTGTGTGAGTTTCAGGAGCTGTCTGTAGTTTAGCTCTTTCTGTAAGTGTCCGTGGCTCTGTATACGTGTGACTAGCTGCCACTCATGGAAAGCTGCTGTACATATTTCTGTCTAAAATTCTCAGCTGGAAGCCTTTTACACAATATGTGCCTGTTTCGTTTGAGTAAATTCTTGATTTTATTTCTCTTTTTTTGTAGGTCGGTTTCCCTCCCTTTGCTTTCCTCTGGGCTCTAGTTGTAGACATTCAACAGACCTTTTATGTAAACTTGCTTCATTATCCAACACCAAGACCAAAAAGGTTGTATTTAAACTTAAACCACGTCTAACTAAAAGCACAAGGTGTTTGCTGAGAATTTCTGACAGAGATCTGTCCAGAGCCTGGGTTATATTGTGAATATTGTTAATAGAATATTTTGTAATATTTTCCCATTGTTTGGCAGAGCCAGTGAAGCTGTCCTCTCTCACTCTCTTTCTCTCTCGTTGTCGTCCTGTGTATCTCTTTCTCTCTCGTTGTCGTCCTGTTGTATTCTTCCCTCCGTTCTGTGTGAAGAACAATATGCTTTTGGTAGTTGTTTTTAGTCGTCAATGTTTTCTCCCCAAACTCAGCTGGCATTTTTCAAAGTTGTTGGGTGTCTGTAATCTTCTATGTGGATAGAAACTTGGTGTTTGTACTTTTTCTGTGGCCTTCCATGTTTTTCCCCTGGGACATTCTAGGTCTTAAATGTTTTATTTTTTTCCTGGAGAACTTGAACCTGGGACATCTGTTGTCATGGTGACCACAGAGACATAGAGGACAGGATGACAKCCACCCATGGACCTAAACCAACCTTAACATCTAACACTAGCCATTTATCTTCTGGGTTATAGGGTCTGAAATGTCTCTTTACCAGAGACTAGAGTTGGGCTCAGTTAATTTCAGTATATTCAGACTGAATTCAGACCCCAACCCTTCCAGAGATACAGGCACACAAAGGGGCAATGCAGAGTAGATCCATGGCATCTATCTACGACATGACACAGGACCTGTGAACCAACCAAACCAAAAGGGTTCAACTATGTTGGATCAGGAAGTTAATGGTATTGTCTATTTAGTGGACGACCTGCATTTGTAAGCACAGGTATTGTTACTTTAGAACTTGATGATGTATTCCGTGACCATAGCTCCCAGGATCTAGTATAGACCCAGTCGTTATGGGATAGAACGTTGCGATCTTGCCCTCCTGTAGGGAAAACAACCTGTGGTTACCTACAGTGCATTCGGAAAGTATTCAGAACCCTTGACTTTTTTTTAAATGTTGTTACAGCCTTATTCTGAAATTGATGAAATAAAAAAATGTCCTCATCAATCTACACACAATACCCCATAATGACATCACAATACCCCATAACGACATCCCAATACACCATAACGACAAAGCGAAACCAGATTTTCAAAGTTTTTACAAATGTATTCAAAATAAAAAACAGAAATACCTTATTGGCATAAGTATTCAGACCCTTTGCTATGAATCTTGAAATTGAGCTTATGTGCATCCGTTTTCCATTGATCATCCTTGAGAAGTCTCTACACCTTGATTAGAGTCCACTTGTGGTAAATTCAATTGATTGGACATGATTTGGAAAGGCACACATCTGTCTATATAAGGTCCCACAGTTGACAGTGCATGTCAGAGCAAAAACCCAAGCCATGAGGTGGAAGGAATTGTCTGTAGAGCTTCGAGACAGGATTGTGTCGAGGCACAGATCTGGGGTAGGGTACCAAAAAATGTCTGCAGCATTGAAGATCCCCAAGAACACAGAGGCCATAATTCATAAATATAATAAGTTTGGAACCACCAAGACTCTTCCTAGAGCTGGCCACCCGGCAAAACTGAGCTATCGGGGGAGAAGGGCCTTGGTCAGGGAGGTGAACAAGAACCCAATGGTCACTCTGACAGAGTAAATAGTTCTCTGTGGAGATGGGAAAACCTTCCAGAAGGACAACCATCTCTGCAGCACTCAACCAATCAGGCCCTTATGGTAGAGTGGCCAGACGGAAGCCACTCCTCAGTAAAAGGCACTTCAGCCTGCTTGGAGTTTGCCAAAAGCACCTAAAGGACTCTCAGACCATGAGAAACAAGATTCTATGGTCTGATGAAACCAATATTTAAATCTTTGGCCTGAATGCCAAGCGTCACGTCTGGAGGACACCTGGCACCATTCCTACAATGAAGCATGGTGGTGGCAGCATCATGCTGTGGGGATGTTTTTCAGCAGCAGGGACTGGGAGACTAGTCAGGATCGAGGGAAAGATAAATGGAGCAAAGTACAGAGAGATCCTTGATGAAAGTGCTCTGGAGCAGGTTGAGGACCTCAGACTGGGGCAAAGATTCACCTTCCAACAGGTTAGCAACGTAAGCACACAGCAAAGACAACGCAGGAGTGGCTTCGGGACAACTCTCTGAATGTCCTTGAGTGGCCCAGCCAGAACCCAGACTTGAACTCAATCGAACATCTCTGGAGAGACCTGAAAATAGCTGTGCAGCAACGCTCCCCATCCAACCTGACAGAGCTTGAGAGGATCTGTAGAAAATAATGGGAGAAACTCCTCAAATACAGGTGTGCTAAGCTTGTAGCGTCATACCAAAGAAGACTCGAGGCTGTAATCTCTGCCAAAGGTGCTTCAACAAAGTACTGAGTAAAGGGTCTGAATACCTATGTAAATGTGGTATTAAAGTTTGATATTTTATAAATTTGCAAAAAAAAATCTAAAAACGTGTTTTTGGTTTGTCATTATGGGTAGTGTTGTGTTTCGGGTTGTCATTATGGGTAGGTGTGTAGATTTAATGGGGGGGGGGGGGGGGGGGAACTATTTAATACATTTTAGAATAAGACTGTAATGTAACAAAATGTGGAAAAAGTCAAGGGGTCTGAATACTTTCCGAATGCACTGTAAGTTACTCCATTGGCTCACAACAAAAAACTTGACCTTTTTCAGACGCAATTTTCTTGTTGTTTGCTTGTTTCAGTCAATTACAAAACTACATTTACGAGAAGTACAACATGTCTAAAGATTACTTTTCAACATTGCCTGCTCCCTGGCGTTCTCACTACTTAGAAAAACATCATATTGTAGGGCTTCCCTCATGRTCTTTTTCATGACGATGCTAGCAGCCACTTGAGTGAGTGAGTGCTAGCTATCTACCGACCGGAACATTAAACTAGCCAAGACCAACAACACAAACAAACAGACTATACAGCTAKAAGCAGTTAGTGGAGTTACAAACGAATGGTACTAAACGAGTTAAATGTCTTACCTGTGATTAAATGTTTTCCATACACATAGATACGTGTAGCCTACTTGAACACCGCGTCCCCAACCTTCCCACACCGAATAGCCTGAAGCCACAGGGCTCTTCTCGCAGGCTCTATTTCCTTATGTGGGAGCATTGCAAACCGTAGGTTGGGATTTTRGACCTGGCTACATGTACATTGAACAATACAGCAGCTTTTCAGCATGTTTTGTTATTTCTGTATATCAAAAATTCAACAACGAGGTTGCCAATTTTACAATGGGGGTCAATAGGAAATAATGTTTGTTTTCCCCAATTTGTGGGCCTGGTCGAGGGGAACTCCGACTAGGACTATTAGTGTACGCGTAATACACAGTCAGACGTTCTCTGTCACAGAGCAAACATAGAGAAACAAGCACAGGCAGGCAGGCACTTTTCTGAAGTGAATTACATTTTACTCAGTTTCCAGGCCTGGTTGTAACACTATTTGAATTAGATTGACAGAACAGCGGTCTGTAAAAGTAGGTTCACCGTTATTGGGTTGAAATAGAAAAGTGTTATCACAAGTCCTGCATACCATGACTTAAATCAAATAAAAAGGCTGACTTTGCAGTCTAGCCTACCATGACACTGTAGGGGGGGCAGTGATCAAACAGACAATAATCCCCTAAAAAGTGTCAAATCATTGTTATCTTTTCCCTAATGATTAACACTAAGGTCTGTTATTGTGTCAGTCCTCTCTCTTCTTTTTTGTTTTCCTTTCCCTTAGCCAATTTGTCTTTTCTTCGGCTCAGTCTCTCCGTCACTCTTTGCTTTCCCCTGACTCCTGTCGTTGTTGACACTAATGCTGTGCGTATCCTGTCAGTCGTTGGTTATTATTTATGACCTTGTCTTGTGTCCCGACTGTGAAAACGCCTGATAAAAACATCTATATCTGCCGAAACCACCTCTGACTCTGTCTTTTATGTCATCCACTAACTGACATTGGGGGTGGTGGGATGTAGTGTGTGTGTGTGTGTGTGTGTGTGTGTGTGTGTGTGTGTGTGTCTGTATTATAGTTGTAAGTAGCTTTTCTTCCTTCACTAATTGCAATTTCACACATGCTGATGAGGGTAAGAACAGACGCTGAACAGTCATACCCCTCATAAAGACATCGTTACGGCACATACTGTACAATCCTATTAGCTATTGTCTATTCAATTCATACATCTATACATGTGATAAAAAGGCTACCAGCCTGGCTAGCATGTTTTAATATTTACCTGAATAAACTCAGGTAAAGACCCCAAAAGTGAGATGTTATTAGTTTATTTACACATGATGATAGAATTCTCAATTGTATGAAATTATATTGTGCTGACAGGGCACTACAATTGAATCCTCTGCAGACCTGCCTTGACTTCTGTTCAGGGGTCCCAGTTCTCAGTCCTCCCAGTCCTGGGCCTGGATTGATTCCTCAGCCCCTGCAGAGGAGTGAGGAGAGCAGCTTGCTGAACTCAGAGCGGAACTGTCTGGTGACCATGGTGTAGATGAGGGGGTCCACAGCTGCAGGGACACAGGTCAGGACCATGGCTGAGGTCTCCAGCTCCTTCAAGACCCAGCTCTGCTGGAGAAAGGGGGAGAGGGACGGGGTGCAGGGGCAGAGAGGAGGGGAGAGGAGAGAGGAAAACAGGGGAGAGGGAGGGGCAGCGGGAAAGCGGACAGGAGAGAAGAGGGGATGAAAGAGTAGCCTACAAAATTAAACACTATAAAAGTTGTAAATGAATATGAAAGCTGTAAAGACTCATTTTCTGATAATTTCATGATATAGCCTACTCACTGAGTCTCTGCCCCTCGTCACGATGACATGTATTAGCAGAATCACAACCATGGGCATCCAGAAGAGAGTGAAGGTGATGATGATGATGTACCCAAAGCGCTTGGCCAGTTTCCGCTCTGTCCTCTTCTGTCCCCTCTCCCTAGCGGTGGGGGTGAGGAGACACACGGCCCTCACTCTCTCCTGAGCTTTCTCCGCTGAAGGGGTGCTGGACTCCTCAGACACTGTGATCACTGTGCACCGTGGGAGTTGCAGAATCCGCGACGCTCCAGCCGCTGGTAAGGATTTGAACGTGTGCCCCGGTGCTATCCGCGATGCTGAAACAACAGAGTTCTGCCAACTCCAGATGTGCCTCGACACAGAGGGCCTCGGCTGAATCCCGCGGTCTGACACTTTGTTACCGTATTGCCTACTTTAAATATCCGCACGTAGTGAATAACTATTAAAGTTAGGCTGCTGCCCCACACTGGAACCAAAATATATAGGTGAACTGCTGCTCTCGCCTTCCCTCCAGTAGCACAGAAAGCAATAGCGGGGTGTCCAGAGAGCATTTCAATAGGTCGTTGGCGGCCAGGTTTACCAGGAGCGCGTTGTTGGTAGTCTGCACAGTCCTAGTCATGTACATCACCCAGCACACCAACAGGTTCCCCGGCAGTCCCAGGAGAAAAGTCAGGCTCAACACCAGATAGTTGAACACGAGGAACACCGTGTCACTCGTGCCTCACAGCCCTAGTGTGGTTCCGCTCAAAGCGCTGTCCATCACTGTACAGTACAGCTGAAATGTCCTATACTGTAAAATTTGTTTCGCCTTTTCTCTCCATCTCTGTTATCACACAGGCATAAATGCGTCACTTGTAGCCAACATACAAACGTCAAGCTGTTCTTTRGTCTTCATTTAAAGAAGCACACGTCCATGCCCAACGATGGAAGTCTATGCACCGCGAGCGTTAACATAGAAATTAGATTTGTTTCATCCTTTTACCTATCTGCTTGGATGTGACCTGAAATAAGCCATCAACAACCCAGGTGATATTTCAACTCCTTCCATTGATGGTCAACAGTTCATCATTTAGTTTACTCAAATCTTTGCAGTTAAAACAAAACGTAAAATGTTTCCCAAACCTGCAGACATAGCCATGCGCCTAGACTTTTCTCCTCTCACCAGGCAGCACAGAGCAAACGGAATAGTTTTGATAGCAGCATCCTTGACCTAGCTAGCCTATGACACACCGCATGTCAATGGAGTGAATTGGTCAACATTTAAAGTGTGTTCTGTGATTGAGTGGCATATTGAGGGAGAGACTGTTCCAAGCCTGATTTGATGAGCAGGGCTTTGCTGGCTGATTGGAGTATTCAGGTTTGGTCAGTGTGACCTTGCTGTTCTAGCCTGTGTTGTTCTGAGGCTGACGACTGAGCATTTTCCAAGAATACCATCATGGTATGATGTGATTGGTCTTTTGACCAATCACATCAGATCTTTTCATGCCAGATCTTTTTCAGAGCTGATTGGACTAAATCTTTTTTTTCTTATAATCAGAATTGGTCTGCCTGTGTAAACGCAGCCCATGTTCTTCTCTGTGTTTCTGGAATAAGATGGAGCAAAAAATATATACTATATTATTATAGGGAATGACAAGGGGCATCAAATAAGGTCTGAAAGGAGGCATATTGAACAAAGGTATCTTTATTACAAAAGTACGTACACATGTACGAAGTAGGCATAATAATAATGCATGTAGTAAAGTCATTCATTTACCATGCAATAATATTAGCGTAAGTCCACTATTTTACATTCAAAATTAAAGACCAAAACATGTACAGCAAAATAACATTGTTGTGGAAATCAGTGATTTCCTTAAAATAACTGAAGAAATGATTCATGTTTGTTCACCGTTTGCTGCTCCTACAAAGAGATCTTTAAAGTTTTAACCATCTTTAACTTTGTGTTTGTTTCACTGATAACAGCAGACATTGAGTGGAAAGAAAAACAAAGACATGAGCTAAACTCAGTTTCTCTGGTCTACGTGTGAAGCCCTGTGTTAGTGTTTTAACAGTTCCTCCATGTACACAGAGTTCATACGGTAGGCAGCCATCCAGCTGGACGCCATACTGTGGTAGCCATGGTAACCTTGGTGGTGAGAGGGGGGCATGGAGGCGTAGTAATCCTCCCAAGCTCTGTAGTAGGCCCTCCAGTAGCCCTCATAATCCTCACCATCCTCCTCCACTACCTCACTCACTCTGTCCCTCTTGCTCTCACTCCCTCGATTCTCAGGCACCTTCCTCTCCTCTAAAATATCTCTCTTCTCCCCTTTGACTTTCTTAGCCGTCTCCCTACTCCACTGCTGTGTTGTAGCCTCTCTGCCCTTTGCCTTCCACAACAAAGGTTCACCCTCCCCGGGGTTTGTACTCACAGCTCTCCCCTCTGGTCTGGGGGATATGTGGTGGCTAGGATGGGGTACAGACGGTGAGTTGGGTTGGCTTCTAGGTGGCGCAAACTTTGGTTTCCTGGCCCCATCCATGTCTGTGAATTGCTGTGCAGATTGAGCTTGAATCGGAATGATTGGTTTGTGTTCAGCTCCTCTGGTCTGATCTGTGGAGCTCTGCGTTGACTCGTCAGCTTGCCGGTCTTCCTCCATGTCCGAGTCAGAGCTGGACCCATCAGAAGTCGACTCCAAAGGTGACGGGTCAGAGTTCGTCTTTAGAGGCAGCTGTGTGGGTGTTGGTGGACGCTCTCCGTTCCGTGTCATGTGTGTGCGTGTGAGTGGCACATCGTCATTCTGGAGTGTGTGAGACTCCTCGTAGCCGTGCTGACCGTTAAATCCCTCGCCGTCGTCTCCGTGACCTCTGAACTGTCGGATGACCTCCACCGTCCTTCCCAGCCCCTCCCTGATGAAGCTCTGGAAGTCCAGCTCTGCCTCCTGGAAGGTCATGATCCCTGACCTTTGACTCTTGAAGGCGCTGAGCGGAGGGATCTTTGGCAGGGCATCCTGTTGCTCTTTACGAGAGAGAGCTAGGGAGGCCCCAGGGACTACTGAAGCCTTGGGAGGGGGTAGGAGGACATCCAGGGCAGGGGATGCATTTTTGGGCTTCGGCCCAGCCTTAGCCCCAGGCCTGGCTGTGTGCTGGCTCTTACATGGTCGGCTGGGTTCAGTGCTCTCTGGGTGGACAGGGCTGGGGTCCTGATCCTCGTCCCTGATGGGTTTGGGAGCTGGGGCTTCGGTCTTAGCCCGTCTCCTTCTCTCCGTCTTGGGGAACACCTGGGAATTAGTCCCTGGTGTCAGGGCCTCCACAGTGATATCCCAGTCACAGGGCTCCTGCATCAGCCCTGGCTCTATGGGGTCTGGGGGAGTGATGATGGGGTTAGGAATCACAACAACACAGCAACACCACACACATGCTCCATTTGTAAAAAGATGAGGGAAAAAATCCACAATCTGATCTATGACTGAAAGCAAAGGTCATAAGGACATTCAGATCTTACCTGGTAGAGCGCAAAGAATCAGGTTGCACTTCTGAGCGATGGCCATCATCTTGTTCTCCTCCTCGCCATGGCAACAGTAGGTCACCGCTAGCCCATGTGTACCTGGGAAAAGAGAGAAAACACTCCTTATGAGGACCCATTCACAACAGCTAGCAGGTGTGTGCGTGTGTGTGTGTGCGTGTGTGTGTGTATATAAAAGAGGGGTAAAACAAAGTAGAGTTCTGACAACAGAAGGACGCCACTCCTGCCAGCCTGAGGTTGTCATGACGACCCAGAGAGTTTGTAGTCGCCTAGAGGGTTCTGTCTATCACCTCCACACACACACGGCTGAGTGATTAGCCAACCTGTTGACCTTGGGACCAATCTATAGACCGAGTGCTACAGCTAGTCTCTACTAGCAGCGTAATACAGACATTAGGACCAGACTGATGTCCTAGCCCTGTGATGGCGGTAAAATGGCTGTGTTGACAGGSAGAACTCACCAAAGCGTCCGGCTCGTCCTATACGGTGCATGTAGGTCTCCCAGTCCTGAGGAACATCCAGGTTGATCACCAGATTCACCTTCTCAGCATCTATACCCCTGGAGGTCTGGGAGAGAAGATGGAAAGGGGGGAGGCTGCTTTTAGCGAGTGGTACAGAAATGTTCTGTTCTTAAGGACATTTGTGAGGATAGGAGAGCCCTTTGTGAGGTTATTGTGGAGATGAGGTAGGTATGAGGTCATGTATGAGGTCATGTAGCTGAAACACTCACCAGGTCAGTAGAGATGAGTACTCTACACTGGTACTGCTTCAGTTTAGACATGGCCTCCATTCGCTGGTCCTGACTCAGACTACCTACACACACATTAAACCACATTACAGCGTTGTACACCACATCACAGCATATTACACCACATCTGATTCAGTTTAATTATGGCAGTAGACTAGTAGTAGTAACAGTAGAACCTAGTAAGAGTAATGTACTCCAGTATAGTGCTCCTTGCTGGCTCTGGCCCACTCTCACCTGAGATACAGACAGCAGGAAGGCCCTTCGAGGACAGGATGTCTGCTAAATGCTGAGCCCTGCAGGGATGAAAACCATAAGAAATTATTGAACAAAAATAAAAAATTAAACAAACTACTAATAGGGAGACGACACTGCAAAACAAATGACTGTGTAGACAGTTATTCAGATAGCTAGTTGATGTTACAGTAACCCTACAGCTGAGGGTCCTACCTGGTGTGCAGGTTGGAGAACACCAGAGCTTGATTGAAGGGAACTTTACTGAACAGCTCCAGCAGGAGCAGAACCTTCTCCTCAAACACCTTATGGGGCATGGCATGGGAGCGCACCAACCTGTAGTACTGCTTCAAACCTGAGGGGGGCAGAATACACATCTCAGTGAAATAAAACACACAGCACAATCTTCTTTCTAATCATGACCCAAAATCATGGAATATCTCTGTGTCTGTCTGGGACGTGATGCCTGCTGTACCTGGATGTTACTGGTTGAGCTGTGATACTGACCTATGAGTCCGGGGTCGGAGGGGTTAAGTCTGACGAAGGTGGGCTCTCTCATGTAGTGGGCCAGGTGCTGGGCAAGGGATTCTGGGTAGGTGGCAGACAGGGCCAACATCTGTTTGTTGACCGGTAGAGAGGAGAATATCCAACTAGAGATAGAATTAGGAATAAGAATATTATAATGGACATTAACCTTCTTATGATTGTATAAAACGTCAGCCATTTTGGTAAGGGTGGGTGGCCAATAGCGCAGTCTCCAAACAAACATTTTAAAGGCCCGCCTTTTGGCCACAGACACTAAATGTTGCTGTTTTAAAGCTAACAATTTGTTTAAAAGAATATATATATATATATAGCTCCATTAACTTTTCTACATACTTTATATCTGTCTTTAGTCATTTAAGTTTACACTGAAAACATTTTAGCATCCAGAAAATTATATTATATATATAAAAAAGCCACTGCTAAATGAATATGGGAAAGACGGATGACAATATTTTAGGTTGACAATTCTATTACATAATTTCTGATATTACATGCCTTACTTTTTATCCTGCATGAGTAAAAGCAGGAAATGCATCACCTATGTCATTAATTCCAATTAGACTGGTTTTGATGTCTCCCTGACCACAATCGCTGCCATTTTCAGTCCATTTTGGCACTTTAAGGGTTTAGCCGCTCTAGTAATTTAATAGGATCTCTATGGAGACAGACAGACAACAGACAGACGTCAGTCACTGATCGAAGACCAGTGTGTGTCTCACTTGATCTGGTCCTGGAAGCTGCCTTCCTCCAGTAGTTTGTCAGCCTCGTCCAGCACAAACAGACGGATGCTGGCGGTAACCAAAAGACCCAGCTCAATCAGCTGCTTGATACGTCCTGGCCAGGGAAGAACACATTGATATACAATTAGACTTATGCCACTGTTTGATACACATGATACTGTTGCCATGGTTATTTACCTATAAGACAAAGGAACTGTATAGGTTTGCCTACAGTCACTGACCTGGTGATCCCACAGCGATGTGGCACTTCTTGAGACTGATCTTGTCCTGGCTGACGGGTGTCCCCCCAATGAAGACATGACACTGCAGGCCCTCCATGGCACTGCCTATAGCCATCACCACAGAGTGGATCTGCACTGCTATCTCACGGGTTGGGGCTAGCACCAGCACCTGTCACAGGAAGGGAAATCTTGGTCAATACACAATGTCCATCCTATGTCAAAGATTTGCCTGTAATCTGTCCAAATATAGAGTCAAGCAAAAAGATGTTATAGATGACATTCAACCTTGACATGTGAAATGAATGCATGTCTCTGTTATGATAAATTGAGTGAGTTGAGTCACCTGTGTCGTAGTGTTCTCCATTACCAGAGAGTCCAGGGCGATGGCAGAGAACACACAGGTCTTCCCTGTGCCAGACTTGGCCTGCACTATCAGATCTGAAATACAGCACACAGACATGAGGCATGTAGGTTGCCAGCTTCCTGTCCTAAATAGCTATCTGTAAATATTCTGTAAACGATGTAAACACTTGCACGCATGCATCAGGTGACAACACCTGAGAGCCATGCACGTGAGCCTGACATCACCTAATAGCCTTTAGGGCTAAATCAATACCGCCCGACAAGACAACATCATCAGTCCGTTTTCGCGTTTCAATATCGTAGGCAGCCTTTGAAGAGGAAGTGAGACACCACACTTGCTGTTTTTTTCTGGTTCAATTTAACAGAGGTGTGGACTCGAGTCACAAACGTGATGACTTGCAACTCGACTTTGACACCAATAACTCGTGACTTGACTTGGACTTGAGCCGTATGACTCGACCTGACTTGATACCCTCCCCAAGCCCAAATATAAAAAATGATGCTATTAAAAAAAGTGTGCAGTGCATCAACTCTTCATTTAACGGATTACAGTTTGAGAAAAAGTTYCGCMTGYCAGTGCAGAGGAACYTCGGCGGGTGAATTCAGATGGAGCCCTTGGAAAGATGKTACACAAAATGATTATTTTCGGATATAAAGACGACGCTGTATCAACAAAAAACAGATTGCAACTTGCAAAACATGCGGGAAGAGAATTACAGACAGAGGCGCAAACAATTTCCAACTTTGTTCGACATTTGATGCTGCACAAAGAACGGTAAGTCGTGGCTAATATAGCCYACAGCTATATATTTTATTACTTTACTAGTGTATCATGTAGGCTAATATAACGTTAAATCAATGAGCCTCTACACAGTCAGTCAGTGCGGGAACATGATCATTGCACCCAAGATTGAGCTACAACTGGCTAGGCAGTTGTTAGCCCAAATCCTGCCTGATGTTACTGCTGTTCCTAAAACCATTGACATACGTTAGCCTACTGTAACCACACAGTGTGTGTGTGTGTTAAGGTTGGGCGATTGTGTACAAGCCTACATTGTCCAATTGCACCCCATAGCCATCCTCGATAGTCGATCACTATGGTGGGGGGGGGGTCTTTCTCATGGCTACCCATGTATTTCCATGGAAATATAATGTTTATTTGGAAAGTAATAAATATATAGATATTCTTAAAAGCATTCATGATTTGCGTAAATGTAATATATTAACTATTACACTTGTTAAAATTATGAAATGGTATTACATTTGGTGAAGAGCACATTATGACTTGTTTAGGACTCGAAACMCAAAGTTTAGGACTTGAGACTTGACTCGGACTTGCCTGTCTTGAATTGGGACTTGAGTGCTAAGACTTGAGACTTACTTGTAAAACAATGACTTGGTCCCACCTCTGCAATTTAAGGCAATGAACTAAGTAGACCAGACCCAGCTGCTATTGCATTGGTGTCTATGGGAGACAATGATAAAAGGCCTGAGTGAACCATCTTCATMTATCCACCATCTTTGGTTATTAAATGTAACAAAACATTATTTATAAAAAGCTATCTGTTAATATTTTTGGGTGAACACTATAATTTGTTTACAAGCATGATAACTGTACTTTTAATTTATGGTTGACGCAGCTTGTTGGCAAATCGGCGTGTCTCAACGAGTTCAAAGCATGTGAATGCATCCAACTGYTATTTACGACTTCCCAACTGGTAATTTCCACCATCCCACTTGGTTATCAACGCAGCATAAATTCAAATGAGAGTCTAAACAGATTAGAAAAACAGACTAGAAAAAGACTAGAATAAAGGAAGTTAGGTGGTTATGACATAAAATTGCTGGCTACTGGCTAGCTAGCTAAGACGTAACGTTAACTACTGTAGACGCTGACGACCAGATCATACCGAGTCCGCATCGCCCCAACGGAATGGCTTTGAGCTGGATTGGAGACGGTTTCTTGAATCCAGAAGCCGCCAGTCCATCGAGCACGGGCTGCGACAACAACAGGGCGTTGAAGTCGATACCGCCCGACAAGACAACATCATCAGTCCGTTTTCGCGTTTCAATATCGTGGGCAGCCTTCTTCATTGAGGAAGCCATGTTTCAAACAAACCCGGTAGTATCGCGAGATGTTACTGTTTCTCGTTATTAGACGTTTTATTTTTMGTGTCCCTGTTCTCAACCTTTTGTCGCCATCTATTGTACGGTCAAAGATGGTGGATAAATTAAGAACGCGTAAGGGGGTGGCTCTCCTATAGACACCAGTGCGATAGCAGCAGGGTCTATGTGGTTTACTGACTATTGTTTTGGTCAATAAAGTGTGTCCATTGTTTTATTTTTGTAATGTCTGTTCTTAGTCAGAGTCCTATGAGTCAGAGGGAAAATCTCAATTGCATACTCCTCGAGTCCTCTCTCCTCGAGTCCTCTCTCCAAGCAAGAGGCCCGCCCCTCTGACCTTCTCCTCCAATGGGTTTTGAGAAGGAGACGAGGAGAGAGGACGTGAGGAGTATGTAATTTAGATCTTCCCAGGGCATCGTCTCTTAACATTTATTTAGCTGATGTCATCCATAAAATCTGCATCTTTTAATGATAATACCACATAGCTTTTCTTATTATCCGATAACACACACACACAGACACATACATGGTGAGAGAGAGGGATAAYTACATTTTAGGCTATCAGAAGACTACTTATATTTTAGGCTACCAGGTATCTCACCACAAGCAATTATGTCAAACTATGGGTGTTCAAGGAAGCCATCACGTAATGGTTTTCTCATACTCCTCTGAACATTTGAATAGGGAGGCCTGTCATTGGTCAGCTGCCGACAAGTAAACTGTCCCTGCGAGAGGCGACGACCCGTCAGGTGAGAGGAGATGTGAGAGGAGAGAGCAGATGGTGCGCCGGAGGGGACCCTCCGAAAGGAGTGACAGATCTGACAATGCATTGAGGTATGGGGTTGAGGGGTTGAAGGCTTTGGACTGAGGAGAGTTATACACTTCAAGGAAGGCCAGATCATGAAATTAAATGCAAAACATTTTGATTTCAGAAACACATTTTAATAGACAGGGGTAAGCCACTTGATGTGATGAGTGAATTACAATATTTTGATAACTGAATTATTAGAAAATACAACTTSAATCCCCTTGTAGATTTATTGGATGTAAAGAGACAATGAGGCAAAAAGGGGCATGTAAAATGATCCATGACCACCAACATGGGAAGTTCATAGGAACATGTCAAATTAGGTGTCAAATGAAAGCTAAGAGTCTATATTTTTAAGAAATGAAGGCATAGATACATTTTCAATATGTTCTATCTTAAATATTAGAAATTAGAAAGTGCTTTCATTTCTGGACAGATGGAAAAGGGGTCTTTGAAAACATCTACCAGYAAAAGTCTTAAAAGGTTTTAAAAAATACATCAAAACACAACAATGTTGGAGTAAAGACCCCTGACAACTAATAAACACTTATATTTASTATTTGCCTTCTGTAAGTTTGAGACATTGCCCTTAGCCTGAAAATTCTGTTACCAAAATCCTGCAAATCTTTAAGATATTTTCACATTTCTCATGAMYAGGGAGGATAATGAAAGTTCAGAGAAGTAACCATTAGTTATATTGTGTTTTTACTGATATCTATTTGGTTTATGAATTTTTATTTAACGAAATTGGTCAAATAATTTCCAAATTGATAAAATACTCTCTCTCCCTCTCTCCTCCATCTCTCTCTTCTATCTCTCTCCCTCTATCTCTCTTCTCTATATATCTCTCTCTCTCTCTCTTTTGCCTTTCTATCTCTCCTGTTAATGTCACTCCCCCGGCTCTTACTGACATCTACCCATGAGCCCCCTCTCTTTCCATTTACTGTAACCAGCATCCTTATCCACTGAGCACCCACTGACACCAGAAGGGCTTTCATTTAAACGTCTTCAGACGTCTGTAGATGTCTAGCAGATGTCTACAGATGTCTTCAGATGTCTTCAGATGTCTACAGATGTCTGCAGATGTTCTTCAGATGTCTTCAGATGTCTACAGATGTCTTCAGATGTCTACAGATGTCTCTTCAGATGTCTTCAGATGTCTTTCAGACGTCTACAGATGTCTTCAGACGTCTACAGATGTCTTCAGATGTCTTCAGACGTCTAGATGTCTACAGACGTCTTCAGATGTCTACAAGACGTCTTCACATGTCTTCAGACGTCTTCAGATGTCTACAGACGTCTTCAACATGTCTTCAGACGTCTTCAGATGTCTTCAGAGTCTTCATGTCTTCAGACGTCTCAGATGTCCAGACCGGCCTTCATCTGGACCAAACATAGACATTCAGGATTGGTCCAGTCCGGACCTGACCAAATCTGAACCATCATAGACGTCTATGTTTCACAGGTTTGAAGTGCACTCAGTAGCAGTACAGTCAGTACAGTAGCAGTACAGTAGGTAAGTAAAAATAAAAAGTTTAGTATAGTGCAGGACAGTACAGTAGAGTACAATACACTGGAGTTGAGTACCCTGTAATGGACTGTAGTGTACTGTACTGAACTATACTTTACTGTACTGTTCTGAACTCTACTGTTCTGAACTATACTTTACTATACTTTACTGTACTGTTCTGAACTATACTTTACTATACTTTACTGTACTGTTCTGAACTATACTGTACTGTTCTGAACTATACTGTACTGTTCTGAACTATACTGTTCTGAACTATCTTTACTATACTTTACTGTGTACTGTTCTGAACTATACTTTACTATACTTTACTGTACTGTTCTGAACTATACTTTACTATACTTTACTGTACTGTTCTGAACTCTACTGTACTGTTCTGAACTATACTGTACTGTTCTGAACTCTACTGTACTGTTTCTGAAACTATACTTTATTATACTTTACTGTACTGTTCTGAACTCTACTGTACTGTTCTGAACTATACTTTACTTTACTGTTCTGAACTATACTTTACTGTTCTGAACTATACTTTACCATACTTTACTGTTCTGAACTATACTTTACTATACTTTACTGTACTGTTCTGAACTCATCTCAACTGTGCTGTACTTTGATGTCCAAACGTGTGAATCATAGACATCTTATGATTGGTTCAGATTTGGTTGGGTCCAAACCAAATTTTT
>NC_036857.1:3469344-3482596 GCF_002910315.2 Salvelinus sp. IW2-2015 | reverse complement strand
TATTTACCGACAAACCATTACAGAATTACTGCAATTCAATTGGCTAAAATTGGAAATTGTAGTAGTCACAAACCACAGTTGGTCACCTGCTAGCTGCTACAGTCCACTGGCATACTGTTATGTTCCGCTAACTGTTTTCTTTTTCTTTCTGTCCACTGGTGTCAAAGCAAGTGTGAAACAGTTTTGACAACCCTCTCTCTCTCTCTCTCCTCTCCCTCTCCTCTCCCTCTCTCTCTCTCTCTCTCTCTCTCTCTCTCTCTCTCTCTCTCTCTCTCTCTCTCTCTCTTCTCTCTCTCTCTCTCTTCTCTGTCTGTCCTCTCCTCCATCTCTCTCTCTCTGTCTCTGTCCTCTCTCCTCTATCTCTCTATCTATCTCTCTCTCTCTCTCTCTCTTTTGCCTTTCTATCTCTCCTGTTAATGTCACCTCCCCCGGCTCTTACTGACATCTACCCATGAGCCCCCTCTCTTTCCATTTACTGTAACCAGCATCCTTATCCACTGAGCACCCACTGACACCAGAAGGGCTTTCATTTAACGTCTTCAGACGTCTGTAGATGTCTACAGATGTCTCAGATGTCTACAGATGTCTTCAGATGTCTTCAGATGTCTACAGATGTCTCAGATGTCTACAGATGTCTTCAGATGTCTTCAGATGTTACAGATGTCTACAGTGTTTCAGTGTCTTCAGACTCTTCAGTGTCGATGTCTTAGACGTCTTCAGATGTCTACAGATGTCTCAGTGTCTTCAGATGTCTACAGATGTCTACAGATGTCTACAGATGTCTTCAGATGTCTTCAGTTCTACAGACGTCTTCAGATGTTACAGATGTCTTCAGATGTCTACAGATGTCTACAGATGTCTTCAGATGTCTTCAGACGTCTTCAGAGTCACAGATGTTCAGATGTCTTCAGTTCTACAGACGTCTTCAGATGTCTACAGATGTCTTCAGATGTCTACAGAGTCTTCAGACGTCTTCAGAGTCTTCAGATGTCTGTGTCTAAGATGTCTTCAGGTCTTCAGATGTCTACAGATGTCTTCGATGTCTCAGATCGACCGGCCTTCATCTGGACCAAACATAGACATTCAGGATTGGTCCAGCCCGGACCTGACCAAATCTGAACCAATCATAGACGTCTATGTTTCACAGGTTTTCATAGTATAGTGCAGGACAGTACAGTAGAGTACAATACACTGGAGTTGAGTACCCTGTATGTACTGTAGTGTACTGAACTATACTTACTACACTTTTACTGTACTGTTCTGAACTCATCTCAACTGTGCTGTACTTTGATGTCCAAACGTGTGAAAATAGACGTCTATGATGGTTCAGATTTGGTGGGTCCGAACCAAATTTTGGTCTTGTTTGTCTTGTTTGGGGGCAGAGTTCACCAAAATAATTGCCAGTGTGTAGAATAATACCCAAATATGCAAAGGAGGATATTTCTACCTTTGTGTACCTCTACATCACCATGAAGAAAATGACATTCATATCCATAATTATGAGGGAGATTTTACTGAAATTCTGTTACCAAACTTAGCATCTGCACAGTTCTTCYTSTAAAATMTAAAAAAMAGTCATTGTGCATAGTTGTATGGTTTGTTAAACTTTGAAATCAATGGTTTMTGTTMGGCATACATTTTAAAGMGAAAKATTTGAGTCTCAGTGCAATTCCYTTACCGTGGTAAAGGCAAAATAACCCACCAGACATAACAAGGCGACTCTTAGCAATTTAATTTGATTATTGTTTATTGATCAAACTACATAAATTGTTCCATGGAGAAACCTCCTCCACTGGTTTCATAGTTTGTAGGATACATTTATGACCAAAGTACACTGCTACAGACTGACAGAACTGCCATATCGAATGTAAGTTCTACTTACTGTCATGCTGAGTGTTATTCTGTAATAGTGAGTTACTGATGTTGTTACTGGTTGCTAGTGTTGTCTCTGGAGTATAATGGCCTCTATATGTACTTGCGGACGGACGGCATTCCATAAGTATCGTCCCTATGTTTACATTTGTACTGGAAAGTCACAGTTGGATCAAATGTAGACTCAGCAATATGACATCATCACACACAGCAGGGTGACATCCCGCTTACAGAAATCAACAACAACAAAATTYTAATCTGCCAAGACTGCCCCTATTGGCTCTTCCCCAGAAAGGGAAATATTGGCAGATTTGAATCTGTTATTGTGTCTGTGAAGCAMGAAGTCGCCCCACTGTGGACAATGATGTCATACTGCTGAATCTACCTTTAAACTGGACTGTACTTCTAGGGTGTCATGTCTGGCCCAGTTCAAGACAATTATAAGACAGACAGTGTTATATGGTAATACTGTAGAAAAAAAACAATATGCATTGATACTGTCACCGATCCTCATAGCACAATGTTTAACTGATAACTATGTAATTGTGCGCTATCTGAAGATAGTAAACAGCTATGATCATACGACCTTAACATATCTACAGCACTGTATATCCTTGTGATTATGAGCAGTAGTAGAATAGCCTTCCTGTACCTAGTAGTATTTCTTGATTACACTGTATATTAAAAAAAACTTCAGCTGAGAGATACATCTGTACATTTGAGTGTTTTTCGTTTGTTATTTACATTGTAACTGTACTTCTCATGTTCACATTGTCATGCGTAATGGAAAATCCTTTAGCTTCACTTTGGCAGTCAAAAACCCAGCAGRGTGGCTGGCAGCTCCTTCACCACCCTTGTCCGTACTCCATAGACTCTCAGTGAGTGACGTCTTCTTATAGACCCGCGTCGTTCGTTGCCCTCAGAAGGGCAGTCTTGTGCAGCTTATTTCCATGTTTAGTCTTTAGTGTTGAGAGTTAGCCATTAGCGCCTGCCAGGCTAACCCATGTTGTGCTAGTTAGTCGAACCCCTCAGACTGGTGGCTGGTCCATTCAAGTCCCAAAAGTCTACGCCAGGGGCAGGGTGGGAAACCCCAGAGGTTCAGGAGAGCCACAGTGACCAATCTAGTTCACTCCAGCCAGGTGCCAGACCAGTGGTTCCCAAATAGTTGTGTGACATGAACCACCAAAACCCTCTAGAATTCTTGAGATACCCTCCAGATTATCTCAAACAAGTTTCCAGCTCAAGTACAATCTTAACCCAGTAAGATGTGTCTGTGATCTACCAGTGGATCCTCACACTCCATTTGAGAAACACTGTGCTAGARGACCTTATTCAATTTATGACAGAGTGCAGCTAATTCAGTGAAAATGCCATGAGATTCGACAAAAGATTCCTTGTATTGGTATGAATTTGGCAATGTGTCAATGCTAGGATTGGGAGTGGGGACTCCACACACCAAAGCCCAGTTATGCTAAGGGGTGAGGGCCCCTAAGCAGGCTTGGACGATGGCAGGGTTAGCTGCAGTCGTTAACTGTTGAATCGGGTGCTTCAGTGCCTGGCTGAGGTGAAAGCTTGGTGACACTGTGTCCCTCCAGGGCCCCTGGTCTCTTCCTGACCTTCAACCCCACGATCAAGAGGTTTTAACATCCAATAACCTTAGGTAGGAAATGAATGTGAAGGTTCAGGTCAATGAAAAAAGGAAGGATGGTAGACAAACACAGTTTTAATGCTTCAAAAAATGTGATAGCTTAGTATTGTTAACATGTTAACATGTTGGTCTTATAATAGAGAACAGGCAAAAGCCAACAGGTGAAAATAGTTGTCACTAGTAAACAAACATTTGGAAGCATGGAAAACAGTGTGGGTGCAACTTTTTCCCACTTTCATTCACCAGCATCCACGACTCTCTATCTTCTCCCTCTCTCTTCCTCCCTCTCTCACAGGCAGTTCTTGTCGGGTAGCTCGTACTGCTGTGAGGCCCTACGCTCTAGAGCTTTGCTCAGCCTGCGTGGGAAATACACCATAGCTTTATGTTCCTCATAGCGGTCGATGTGTTTGAGGTGCACCACCATGTGCAGAGCGTAGGCCAGCACCAACAGCAGGATCAGAGAGGTCACCAGGCCCATCAGTATGGCTGGGGTCAGGAAGGTGGCACAGTCGCTGGCCGACGCAAACTTATCAGACATGACGTTGAACGCCTGGATCTGCAGAGAGGAAGAGAGGAAATAGGAAATATTACAAGGTGAAGTAAACAAGTTTTTTTTATAGATAAATCAATCAGTCATTAAAAACGGTCAAAGCTCCATACCTGGAAGTCAGTAAACGTGATGTGCCAATTAGCTGAGGTGTCAGTGTGTGAGCTGGGCACCAGGAGGGTGTCATATTTGTGCTGACTGCTGACATGCTGGCAGTGATAGGAGGAGGTGGCGGGGGCGTACACCTCGCTGGCGTTGAATGTAGCCTCATGGGTCCAGTTGTAGTGGATGTGGACGCTGTCTAAGGTGAACCAGTTCTGCCCTGCCGACTCGTAGAATGTGTTGGACATCTGCAACCTGATAACAAGTCCCCTGAGGTCCTCCACATCGCCAAATTTCAGTGATAGCCTGTGTACAAAAACAAACTCAAATGTTGATTGAAAAGGACCGGGCCTTTAGTAGGTAGATCCTGAGTGAMATATACAGGACTCATCTCATTGTAACAATATTTTCCTCCATTAATTGAATGTATAATTTAAACTTTTGATAACWACATAGCAGTCGATACAACTCATGGTCGGACATGATTTACAGTACTTACGTAGCCTTCTCCTTGGTGCAGATGGATCCCTTGGTGTCCACAGGGGCGTTGGGTCCYAAGGTCTTCTCCGTCAGGTCTATGAAGGTGTGGTTCTTGTAGCGGACGGCCAGGCGCTTGGCTTTGAACAGGATGCAGGTCTTGCCATTGTAGGCCACGCTCAGAGGAGAGTAGGGCCCGAATATGGGGGACTGGAGCAGCTTTCTCTTGCCCTTGTCATGGCCATGCTGGTTGAGGTGGTGCCAGCTATCCCGCTGCAGAGAGGAGGGGTAGAGGGGAGATTGGATCAATTAATWTAATTAATTGACAAGAAACGCCACACACATAGTTATCACGGTAGTAATAGTAAGACTAGTAAAACAAACTGTAGAGAATCTGAACAGTGTCCCCTAGGGGGCGATGTGATACTACGATGCACAGGATCAGAGAGAGCGGGGATAGAAAGAGAGCGAGAAGAGAGACAGAGAGAGACTTCTACCTTCAGTAATCTTTTGAGTGGGCTTTCCTCAGTGGGCACATAACCCTCAGCCACCAAGCTCATTCCATCAATACCACCTGACACACAGAAACACAAATAAAAGAGTCAAATACTATTTGGCTAAAATATATTTGCTTACAAATACACTGCCTACCTACATGGACATTGATGCTTCAAGCTGTATGTTTGGGCAGTAGTTTTTAAACCGATACTGCATAAACATGTCTAAGACAGGCTTGATTGCGTCAGGCTCATAATCATGAGACATGATTTGTTATTTACCCGCTCTGATTCTCACAGCTGGGTATGGGACCTCTGTAACATAGTCGACTTCTGTGCTGTAGAGACAAGAGAAAATGACAATGTGGTTAAAAGATGCAGCTACATGTCCGTGCACATATTTTCTCAGAGTTGACAGAGTAGATTTCAAACCAGCACAAGGCAATATAGGCAAGCTATACTATTAGTGGCGATACTATACCTTCAGCAGTTCACCTTTTGATCACTAACCAGATCATCATAGCCAATGTCTCCTGAGCATTCTGGTAGGGTTAGGAATTGCCAGGGACCTCACGATACAATATCACAATACTTAGGTGGCGATACGATATGTATTGCAATTCTCACGATCATATATGTATTGCGATTCGATACAGTGATTTTATTGCTCACGATGTCTGTTGCAGAGGGACAAGAGAGAGCCATGAGAAAACACGTTTAGATCAGTCATGGAAATAAAAGTGCTGAAAACAAATTGGTTCCCTATTTAAAAAGAAGATGGAGAACAAGCTATGAAGGAAACATACTGGAGTTTTGGTGCAGGTACAACCAACTAGCGAAAATATGATATTGTCAAAAGGATATGATATATCGTCAAAAATAATATCCCGATATGTAACTGTATAAATGTTTTCCCCCCACCACTACTTTCTGGCGCCAAAAGGCTGGCATGCTGGTGGCAGCTACACATTGGTAATGGGTGGTGGTATATCTCTCCAATACAAAGCTTGTTTTATTTACTATCAAACCTTGACACTAGCGGTGGCCTACATGCAGTATCAGAGGATAAACACAATCATTTGACCGTATAGTTGTGATTGGTCAGCTTTGTATTGTCCTGTCCTGTCCAGGCTGATCATGCAGTAGAGCTGGGAAGATAAAACTAAAATGATCGACGCCAACAATTTATCGAGGACATTTTACTGATACCGATAATCCCAATAAATAGTCTACTAGAGAAATGTGAAGTTTAAAGGAAATAAGTGTGCTAATATGGGCTAATGTTACAATTGATAGTAACAACATTCAAAGTAGCAGTATTTTACCTTTAATTTACCTTTATTTTACCATTTATTTTACCTTTATTTAACTAGGCAAGTCAGTTAAGAACAAATTCTTATTTTCAATGACGGCCTAGGAACAGTGGGTTAACTGACTTGTTCATGGGCAGAATGACAGATTTTTACCTTGTCAGCTCGGGGATTCGATTTTACAGCTTTCCGGTTACTAGTCCAACTCTCTAACCAATAGGCTACCTGCCGTCCCATAGTAGTAGTAGTAGTAGTAGTAGTAGTAGTAGTAAGTGCTAATGGTATGGTAATATATAGTAGGCTAACAAATGTACATGAATGTTATAATCGTTCTATAATCGTTCTACGTATCGTTCTATTTATGGTTATCGTGATAATTCAGTCAATTTATCCATAACGCCCACTTTACCATTCAGGCTAGGCTGTCTGTGGTTTAAACCCCCAGTGGTTAATCTCAATCTGTTGTGTGTGTGTGTGTGTGTGTGTGTGTGTGTGTGTGTGTGTGTGTGTGTGTGTGTGTGTGTGTGTGTGTGTGTGTGTGTGTGTGTGTGTGTGTGTGTGTGTGTGTGTGTGTGTGTGTGTGTGTGTGTTGTGTGTGTGTGCGTGCGCGTGTGGGAACTAGGTTAGATTATGATTTTGAATGCCTTGCCTCTGCTCAGCATGCAGTGATCTTACAGACAGGCTGTGCAGTCAGTCAGTACCCAGAACTGATCAGTACCCAGACCTGATCAGTACCCAGAACTGATCGGGCTGGTGACAAAACTAAAGCACCCAATTCCTTTAAAGTCTCACTCTCCTTTTCACCTCATTTATCACCTGATTTACTGAACCAAGGCTCATCTTAATAGGTGGTACAGGTATCCTCATAACATGGTACAAGTGTGTGTGTGGGGGGGGGGGCTATTCTAATACTCCTCTATTGTTCTTCAAGCACCGGGGGAGGCCGATGACATCACAGTGCACCCATCAGACCAACTCATTGGATGGACACCTCCTTGAAGTTTGCAGTTGTGTATAAAAAATAAAAAACATTTTCAAAACATGTATTTTTTTACTCTTAAATTTGTGTACATTACCATATTTATACATGAGATATTGTTTTTCAACAGGAAAAGTAAAAGAAATAGCTGGAATGCTTTTAGGCATAGATAAAGAACAACCACAGTACAGATTCCCCCCGAGGGTTTGCCCTATATTTTAAGCACTTCGTACGTTGTTTTTGCATCAATATCGAATGACAATGTCTGTGAGAGGAATAGCTTGCAGGGACTGTTGAGTGTAGCTTTTAACCCAATTGACAACTCAGTGTAAAGTAAACATTGTGAGTGAACTTGCTATGAGGTTTGCTTTTAATTCAATTCAATTCAAGGGCTTTATTGGCATGGGAAACATATGTTAACATTGCCAAAGCAAGTGAAGTAGATAATAAACAAAGGTGAAATAAACAATAAAATGAACAGTAAACATTACACTCACAGAAGTTCCAAAATAATAGAGACATTTCAAATGTCATATTATGTCTATATACAGTGTTGTAACAATGTGCAAATACAAGTACAAAAGTACAATATTTTAAATAAATAAACATAAATATGGGTTGTATTTACAATGGTMTTTGTTCTTCACTGGTTGCTCTTTTCTTGTGGAACCTTTATCTGTGCTTTGCTTGACTGAATTGGGCCCTATATTATGTTGTGCAGAAGTAGCTAGGATGTTAATTAACATAGGCCATTACACCAAAATTGTTGGAATTCACTGTCTGTACACTACCAGCTATTAGACAGATAGGCTGTTTAATAATACCCTGATCAGCTGGAWTTGAAGAAATTATTTTTTATTTAGAAAATTATACCCTGATCATTTCCTCTGGGGTAGCTATCCATCTGGGCATGTCTGTGTTGTTACACATCTGCTGTTATCAGACAGTAACCTGCCAGTAACATGGCACTGTGCATTTGTCCACCTGGCTCAAGACTATAGGATCTGGGTTCAGGAAGGGATATCAGAAAGGCACTCCTCACTGGGCACAGATGACAGTTCAATGTCTAGTTTTGATAAACATTTGATTGAGTTATCAACTAATGTGAATTTCCAAGTAAAACCAACAAACATTTTAATCAGCTCATTGCATTTAGGTAAAGGCTGGATGAAAAAAAATCATTTTTTAAAATTTATGTCTCATTCATTTACTTTTTGCAAATCCCATCAGTTTTCCATGTTGACTCAATGTCATCACATTTATATTTTTAGTTGAAATGACGTGTAAACAACGTTGATTCAACCTACTTGTGCCCAGTGTGACCTGGTCTAGTGATCACCAACCCTATTTCTAGAGAGCTGTAACAAAAGCTGTTGTTCAGGAACAGTTAAATGGTCTGGGGCCGTTAGCTCTGGTGCTATTGCCTAGGMCCCGGTTTCCCAAAAGCATCTTAAAGCTAAATTCATCGTTAGAACCTTCGTAGTAGCACCGTTAAATCTGCGAGCTAAGAGCATCGTTACTAAACTTGCACTTGAAAACGCTCGTTATTTTCCGACTCCCTCAGATCACTAGTAGAACAGCTAAGTGCGTCGTTAGATGCTTTTCTTTGCTCTTCCATGTCACTTTATTCACAGTAGATCTCTGCTAAACATAGAATGAAGAAGTTGATCTGTCTGACGGTGACTGCCGATAACTGCAGAACGAAGTTAACTACGAATACAACGTTGCCAAAGTCTTTGCAATTGTTACAAACAAGTGAAGAATAAAAATCTGCTTCAAATGGAAGCCAATATGACTGCATATGTGGCTCTAACGACGCACTCGGCGAATGTTCTCTCTGCGTGGTGTTTTGGGAAACGCACGTTACATCTTCGGCCGTTGTAGGAACAATGCATAATTAAAACACTTGTAAACTTAAATTCCATCGCTATCGGGAAACCGGGCCCAGGTAAAGCAAGCTTGGGCTTGACATAGATAATTGGTGGGGCTGTTGCTCAAGTCAAGGACAATTACTAGTCTTATTATAACAGTCTTAATTAGTTCTGAGAAGTGAGCTGTTAGCAGTCAGGGGCTAGAGGGGTTGCTTTTCAGGAAGCGTTAGATTAGAAGGTCAACCTAGTATCTGTTAGCATCCGTCCAGGAGGTCAGGTGGACACACCAGGGGAAGTTCCTGCCAGGCTAGGGGCATCTCATTGCCAGCCCACCTGACTGAGGGATCAGGATTAGTGTAGGGGTGGAACACTGGAGCAACGTCTCTGGGGCTAAAAACACTGTTTAGTGCCAGGAGAGCACCAGGATGCACTGAGCTCTCCAGGTCCAGCTGCATGACAAGAAGAGAGATTAGACCATGAGTGGCTATTCTTATCCTCAAAGAGCCTGTGTGGGTCCAGGCGTTTGTTCCAGCCAAGCAATCGACCTACATGTGATTCAACATATTAACTAATCATAGGCTTCAACCAAGCTGGCTTTGATTAGTTGGGGAAAGAATAAGTGCACTATTTGTGGAGAACGGTAGATAATTGGACCATGCACATTGGGACAATTGGAAGAGCTACCTGTCATGTCTATTTCCTGACTTCTTTGACCTATGACATATGTGTCTAATCCTTTATCCTCCTTTATCTTATTCTAGCTACATGTTAGGAAGCAGAGTTACAATGTCTAAACATGCACAGAGGTTGCTTAAAGGATACAACAGCCTAATTGTCTAGTTTTGTTTCCAAACAGAGGAGAGTTGATGAACTTAAGGACCATTTAATTAGTATTTATTTAGACGTAGGGACGCACAACAACAGCATGGTGTTTCTCTACCGTAGTAGATTAACATTTTTAGAAGAAAATAATCTTGCTATTGCTTATTTATTTAGCAAAAAGTGTTGTCCTTTTCATTTACAGAAACAGAAAAAATAACACTCGTGAACGCAATGCTTTTCGACCAGGCGGTCTTCTGCAGACAGTGGCACCCTGCTGCTGATGACGCGTGTTTACTTACACATTATCAAATACGCAAATGCGTAATTCATGAATGTTACTTAAGCAAGGTCACCTTCTTTTGGTTGTTTGGATTACCTGCCCCCCTCGAGCACTTTTCCCAATGTCCCCGTTGCCTTTATTGACCCAGAACTTTCTGATTGGATGGGCTGTCATGATAATGAACACATGGTTTCCAAGTATTTGATGGCTTTTCTCTCCCATTTCAACCATTACCATAAGCCCATCCTCCGATTTTCCCATCCACCAGCCGCCACTGTTGTGACGATAGTGTCCCTTGTAGTCTACCTTTGGTCCTCTCCATTGCGCACACTATGTAGAGTAAGCTGCTATGTTCTGTGTATGAATCAAATGGCGATGGAGTTTAGCTTCTCTGATGCCAGCTACAGTAGATCTGATGTAGAGTGAGCTTACCCTAAAATGGAGGTGCTGAGATAATGATGTTGGAAGTTGATGTGTTGGATTCTTGACGTGTGCCTGCCCTAGTAGTGCCGTTTGGCAGTTTGACCTGGCATGTGAGACTGTGATAGCGTGCCAGGCTGGTTGACGTCTGTGACTTATCACCTGCATCTGTTCTCCTACCGACACCCAGCGTAAAATAAACAGACGCATAACAACACAGCCACTCAATAAAAACATCCCATTTGATTTACACCCAATATGCATAGAATGTAACTAAATCAACACAGGGGCCTACGGCGCCGAATGACACTAAAGACCTCATTTTACCCTCAACTACACTAATAGGTCCTCCATCAGCCCGGTTTCCTAAACATCACAGCTCCACACACAAGTGAATACCCAGGCTTCAGCTGGCTGGAAGAGGCTGCCTTGCAAGTGTTTGTATATAAACGCAAGTAAGCCCAGCCGTTTGTTCCTGTGCCAGTTTGGCCAGGTCAGCTGCAACCCTGTTACTGGCTGACCCTGTCACACGGAGCCCGAGTGCTGAACAGGCCCTTTATATAATCAAAGCTATTCCACAGCCACTCCTTGGCTCACCTCACAGAGGCACTCTTCAACACAAAAAGACAGACACACATTTATATTTTTGTAATTTAGCAGACTCTCTTATCCTGAGCAATTATGTTAAAGTGCCTTGCTCAAGGGCACACCAATAGATTTCTCACCTAGTCGGCTTTAGGATTCAAACCAGCGCCCTTTCGGTTACTGACCTAATGCTCTTAACCACTAGGCTACCTGCCACCAGGACACACAGGGACACATGGACCCACACTCATACAGAAGGAACAGGCACATATAAACTATACGCACTAGCATCTGCATATTCAAATATACAAAGTCAAACACCTGTCCAGACACACAGACATTCATGGAGATGTAATGTATACCATGCACACATTCACACACAAACATACATTGATAAACGATAACACAAACAACAGAACGATACACATACACTCTCTACTGGGCTGAGTTGGCTATACTGGAGCAGACAAGGTGTGGTACGCATCAAACAGTAAACAGGACAAGCTCGCTCTGCCAATGCAGTGACTCTGTTCAGAAGCACTGCTCTACAGCGATGGAGATTGGTACCTCAATGAACTCTCAGCGTCTCCTACCTCTCTGGGCCTCTCTACCTCTGCCTTATACAGCAAGTAGATTACCAGGATATTTTTCAATTGTCATCTGTTTTACTTACCCTTCATTTATTCAGGGAAGCCTCGTTGAGGTTGTAATCTGTGTTATTTACCCTTCATTTATTCAGGGAAGCCTCGTTGAGGTTGTAATCTGTGTTATTTACCCTTCATTTATTCAGGGAAGCCTCGTTGAGGTTGTAACCTGTGTTATCCTGGTCAGGAGGCATTATCACTAAGCACCAATAGCCTGTCTGCATTACCCCTTCCTACATGTCTTTGATACGTTAATTGTATATGCAGGTGATGACTAATAATAGACTATTAGAGCAGATTAAGACTAAAGCGTTTAGAGAGACTCTAAGGTCGCCTGCTGCTACTCAGGTGGCTGTGTTTTTATGCTTAAGAACTGACCTAAGCACAGATTTGGAGGTGTGATAAATATAGTGAGGTCTGCTTGGGATCAGGAGTCAGATCCCTGCTACTGGTCAAGATTAAGTTAATCAGAAAATAGTCCTCTGTTTTATGAGTACTTTGATAAGAGAGGTAAAACAATAGGAACAAAAAGAGTATGTATGAATCAGTATGAAAGCAGCCAACGTGTGCTCAGCATATGTGGGAACTCCTTCAAGACTGTTGGAAAAGCATTCCTCATGAAGCTGGTTGAGAGAATGCCAAGGGTGTGCAAAACTGTCATCAAGGCAAAGGGTGGCTACTTTGAAGAATCTCAAATATATTTTGATTTCTTTAACACTTTTTTGGTTACTACATGATTCCATATGTGTTATTTAATAGTTTTGATGTCTTCACTATTGTTCTACAATGTAGAAAATAGTAAAAATAAAGAAAAACCCTTGAATGAGTAGGTGTCCAAACTTTTGACTGGTACTGTATGTTTTACAGGTAAGTTTAAGATAACAGGCATGTTGAATGTTCATCAGTTGAAAAGTATTGTGATATTGGACATGGCTCTAGTCCGGAGTCTATAGCTACCCTCCTGTAGGTTTACACTCCAACCCTGTTCCTGGAGAGCTACCGTCCTGTAGATTTTCACTCCAACCCTAATCTAGCGCACATGATTCGAATAATTAGCTGGTTGATGAACGGAATCAGGTTGGTTACAACTGGGGTTGGAGTAAAAACCTACAGGACGGTAGCTCTCCAGGAACAGGGTTGGAGTGTAAACCTACAGGAGGGAAGCTCTCCAGGAACAGGGTTGGAGTGTAAACCTACA
>NC_036857.1:3461047-3464123 GCF_002910315.2 Salvelinus sp. IW2-2015 | reverse complement strand
GAACAGGGTTGGAGTGTAAACCTACAGGACGGTAGATCTACAGGAACAGGGTTGGAGTGTAAACCTACAGGACGGTAGATCTACAGGAACAGGGTCGGAGAGCCCTGGTCTAGCTAATAACATTCCTCTTGAAACTCTAAAGCTACCATTCTACAGTACCTTTCATATGGATCTTTCTCTACTATCCTACCTTCCCCCCTGAATGTACACTTCTGTCTCCTATGAATCTCTCGCCAGTGAATATAGATCTTTGAAATTAAAGGCAGTTCTTTTTATATAACAGAATCTCAGTTTGTGGCAGAGCAGAGAGGAACCAATATACTGTATGTAGTAAGACAGACAAACACATGGGAGAACTATGTAAGTTATTGTCTTCTGTTTGTTTTGAAGATGCAGCTTTAGCTTTTGAAAGATAGAAGAAAGAAATGCAACTAATGTAGCTGATTGTCAAATCAATGAGAAAACAAACAATTAGTCAAGCCTGTTGACATTGTCTACATTTGCGAGGAATGATTCACAAGCATGGAAATATATACAATTACAGCGATCCAGAATGTCTTTGTCTGGTTGTGTAAACATTTCTATAGCATGTGAAACTATTCAATGGAAACAAACAAAAGTTTACTGTCCCGGTAATTGTTTAGTTGAAGAGCCAAGCGAAAATTGCCAAAATATTCACATCTGAAATATTTTAATTTTATTTAACTAGGCAAGTCAGTTAAGAACAACAGATTTTTACCTTGTTAGCTCAGGGATTCAATCTAGCAACCTTTCGGTTATTGGCTCAATGCTCTAACCACTAGGCTACCTGCCGCCCCCATGAATATCAACAGAAAAACATTAGAATCCTCACAACAAGCAGTAGTTCTGACTGTAGTATTGATTGTAATAGTTATATAGTGAATACAACTGTAATGTTATCAAGTATATCTCCAAGAGAGTAAGCATAAAGCCTCAACATTGCCCCCCTTTGTGGTGCTGAGAAAGAAAAATCATTCTATGCCATCAATGATAAAAATTCCATGCAGAGGTAAACATTGATTCCTGCACCTTTCCCAACGTCAATGCCCCTAGCAGCAGTGTTGACAAAGGCCCTCTCTCCCTCTCTCGCTCTCTCACTTTCTCTCTTGCTCTCTCTCCCAGAGACAGGTCTGTACTGCCTGGGTTTGGCCTCTGAATATTTAATCTTGCTACATCTGACCTGCAGGACCGTGTGTACGCAGACAAGACCGAGTAGCATCCACCTTCTCACCCTTCTTTTTCTCTCTCTCTCTTTCTCCCCCTCTCTCTCCCTCTTTCTCTTCATCTGTAAACAGAGCCCAACAGACCAGCCCTTCTTCTCCTCTGTCCCATCCCTTTGTTTTGTTCCTATTCTCCCCTCCTTTCCATTGTCCTGGCCTTATTTACCTGGCCTTCCATTGTCCTGGCCTTATTTACCTGCTCCCTGCCAGACACACACCAGCCGTGTGATCAATGACAAATGCCTGATGCATGCTAAAATATACACAACCATACAGTATCCGACCACAGATTCAACAACGCTTTTACAGCAACAGCATCGTTTTCAGATCTGATGCCTTGTGTATTTAAGTAGAGATAGGGAGATAGACAGAGAGACAGGAAGGGAGAGAGACGGAGAGACAGGAAGGGAGAGAGTGAGGGAGAGAGACAGAGAGACAGGAAGGGAGAGAGAAAGAAAGACAGAGAGACAGGAAGGGAGACAGAGGGAGGAAGAAAGAAAGAAAGGGAGAGAGGGAGGAAGAAAGACCCTTGTTGCACATCAGCCTCCCAGCATCCTTTGACACCCCCCCCCCCCCCCCTCCCATTCACAGAGGGTATTTACCTTCTCTCTAGGAGTGCAGGCACTTGATCAAAGGACAGGGTGGGCTGGCTGAAGGCAGACAGCAAGGCAGAGGAGAGCAGGAGGAACGCGTGTGCAGCCATTGAGACAATGAGAGGAGACTGCCGCTGGTGAGCTCCGCTTCATTATCTGCTCCTTCCCTGTATCGCCAGCCACTTAGCTCACTGACAGACAGCCATAGCAGCCAGTCACAGCGCAGGAGAAGAGATCAATGTGCGTCATACTCACACAGTCACACAGCCCCTCCCTTCCACCTCTCCCTCCCTTCTCCCTTCTCTGTCATCCTCCCTATTTTTCTCTCTCTCGTTCTCCCTCTCTCATGCAAGCATAGCTGCAGGCAAACCCTAAGTATAGACAGGCTTATTATTCCCCCCCCCCCTCATCTCCTTATACCTTCTCCAGACCAATAATGTACATGAAACATACACAAACACACAAACACACGCACACACACAGAAAGAGAAGAAAAAAAACAATCACCTGGGAATGTCAAGGTCAGATTGTGTAGGAGGACAGGATGTTAACATTATTTTACTGGGAGGCAAAAAAAAGCCATGAGTGCATGATCTAGATCCCCAGTGGGTGTACTGCCACAATTGCTGAAATAATTCACTTGATCTCTGCGTTGTTGTGAGCACAGGAGGCCTGGGGCAGAGGAAATGGTCCACTGAGGCTGAATATGTGTTTGATAGAAACAGCTGAACAACTAAGGGACTAAATGTGGATCACACAACCCGGGTGGCCTGATGACTCAATGTCCTAATTTTTGATGTTTCTATGTTATTCTATTTCCTGTCAATAAGATATGGTTGGATGATTTGTCTGACACATTTTTGTTATTTGTATTTCTCTGCTGCTTTCTCACATTTATGTTATGTTACGTGTTATTCACGTATATGTACGGGTAGGTGCTATTCACATAGCTATTTGGAAATTAAATAGGAATTCCAGGAACATTCTATAGAAATTAGATAACAGAATGTAACAGTTAGATAAGGGATGTTTTGTTCAAGGTTTTTGTAGATTGTCTTTGCCATTGAAGAATACATTAATTAATTCTATGTTTACTTACTCATAACCTTCCTAAATCTAGGTTGCCCCTCTGAGATTAAAAAGAGAAATCTCTTTAATGAATAGAGCAGAGTCCTTGGCAGAAAGAGGGTCGAGACTCTTGATCTTCTTGAGAGTGACGTGCCTGGGTTTCTCTGAGCGGGC
>NC_036857.1:3446464-3460014 GCF_002910315.2 Salvelinus sp. IW2-2015 | reverse complement strand
GCGCGCGTAAAGGCTGGGACAGGTCAGTCAGTCTCATAGGCACTAACAGGAGTTGACTAAAGCCTGTCTCAGCCTTCTCTCTGTTCTTACTTATCTATCACACCAACATACCTGATTGTCTCTCTAATGCCAAAGATGAGGTACAGTAGACTTTTAGTCCAACCAATGTGAAACTCCAGCCACAAAGCAAAGTGGATCCACTGGATCTATATAATATGTTTGATGACAAAGAGACACCTTTTTTATTCCTCATGTGAAATAGAGGATCATTTGAAATGTTGCCATTGAAATGGGTTTTATTCCTCATGCGAAACAGAGGATCACTGTCACACCAGCCTTCGCTTTGGCTCCCCCTCCTGTCCAGCTCAGGCGTTCGGTGTCGCCGGCCTTCTAGCTGCTGCCGAACCTGCTGCTGGCGAACCTGCTGCTGGCAAACCTGCTGCTGGCAAACCTGCTGCTGGCAAACCTGCTGCTGGCAAACCTGCTGCTGGCAAACGCCCTTCACTCATCAACACCCGGACGTGTCTCGTCATCATTACACACATCTGGTTTCGATCCCCARTCTATCACTGTATATATACTCCCTCTGTCATTTGTRTTTGACGGTCATTGTAAATGTTGCTTGTTTTCCTGAGAGGAATCTCTCCTACTATTTCCTGAGTACTTTATTATTTTGCACTTTGGGTTTCATCCCACTTTTATTCATATAGTGCTTTTGTAAACTCAGTAGTTCTAAACCTGCAACTGCCTACTCCTCTCTACACTTGTGACAATCATTTGAAATGTAGCCATTGAAATGGTTTTTATTCCTGGTGAAATAGAGAATCATTTGACATGTTGTTATTGAAATGGTTTTTATTCCTGGTGAAATAGAGGATCATTTGACATGTTGTCATTGAAATGGTTTTTATTCCTGGTGAAATAGAGAATCATTTGACATGTTGTCATTGAAATGTTTTTTATTCCTGATGAAATAGAGGATCATTTGACATGTTGTCATTGAAATGGTTTTTATTCCTGGTGAAATAGAGGATCATTTGACATGTTGTCATTGAAATGGTTTTTATCTGTTGTCTCCTTCCTGGTGGCCTCTGGGACATCACCTCAGTGTAATCTTGATCTAAATCCCAGGCTCCACTGTTCCTAGAGGATATTTATTTGGAAGGAGTTTTTTATGAATGCTACAGAAATGGGCAAACATTGGTAAGAAGAAGGTTCTACTGCCACCGTGTACAGCCTACGGCACACAAGAGGAGAGTTCTTGCCTTTCAGAAATGTTCTGTGAACCAACTATATTTAGCTGGGAAAACACTGCCAGTAAATGGTCCCTGCCCATTTTTTTTTCATGGTTTCCACCAAGATTTTGTATTGACTCTACGCCAGATTGTGAGACTAAGTTGTTCAATGGGAGTTACATCAATGCAATGGCTGGTCCCAATAAATTCAGTGTGTATGGAACCTTCTGCATACCGTGTGACGTCTGTGTACAGACCTTGTACATTATGGATTTATAGCCTACCGCAGAACATTACTATGACTGTCTGAAATCACACTCTATTCCCCATCCAGTACACTACTTCTGACCAAAGGCATGTGTTTCCTCTGAGATACTGTATGTATTTATTTCATGGCTGTTCAGTTCTACTACAGCCCCCCCCAACACCCACTCCGATGCCTCTGAATCAGAGATTAGAAAACAGATCGAACATTAACAGGAGTCATGATCTATTTATAAGTATGATCTCATGGCTCACTCTATAATCCCCCACTTATGTTGTGTGATAGAACATGCAGGATTGCCATAGCATTAAGAGTGATGTAATGGTTTGATGTGTATATGATATGCATCTACTGTATGTTTCTCTGATGGGGTGACAAAACATTCCCTATGTCCTAAGTGTCCATTAGCCATTACTCTAACAACCTATTCAAATCATCCTCCATTAAATACATACAGAAAAGACAGCAGGCAAGTCTGCTTTTGAATGTGTTTTATTGGTATGTTTTCTCTGTGTAGTCATGAAACACAACACTCCACAACATGGCCCAAAGAATAACCCCCAATCTCTCTAGGGTGCCATCTCTGCTGGCCTCTCCTTATCTCCCCCCCTCTCACTCCCAAACACAACCCAGCAGACACGGCAACCCCAGAGGACTAGAGCTGTCCAGTGTCCATTTCCTCTAAATATGATAGTTCATTTTAATCTGAAGGTGGAAYTCAGGTTAGAAACTCAATACAGTGACGAAAGCACATGTTATAACCTTCCATTCAACTCCCAGTCCAAGTGATATAATTCATATCCCCTTAAAACTACAATAATATTCTAACACTTTTCAATACAGTATGTTACCACACAGCTATCAGTATGGAAATCAACACACCGAACTGATCATGATTGAAAAAGTAAAAAGCATGTTTTAGAAATAAAAGTCAAAACRATGTGACTAAATTAAAGTTACAATAGATTGCCTATAGTAGTCTATACTATTTCCCCTGCATTTACACCAAACATCTGATAGAAAACTAGCTATTTTATTAAATATAGAATGATTTCCAGGTACACACTGTCTCCTATGATACGCACTAGTCGGTTATGTCCCTATGAAGAGCTGTGTTAATATGACTGCAGATATATCCTATGGATGATCACTTACAATTGATTAATAGTGGATGGCATCATCACCACCACCATCAAGTAGTGTATGGTTATWGTGGGTATACAGTAGTTTCACTGGTATGCCACCTGTGTAGTGAATCTAAAGTCAAAATACTATTCTCTTTCTCTAATTCTCTAAAATATCTCACACACGTGAGTTGAAAAGGTGACCTCAAAGATGGGGGTGGCATTTCATCATCCTCATTGTAACGATTTAATTGGGTACAAGGTGCAGATATAGATTGACAGTATTGAATTAATATTCCTATTGTACAGTCAGAGGCCTTGATTCCCATACCCTCCCTCCCTCCTCTATTAGAAAGCACCCAGGTAATTATTATTTATATATATATATATATATTCTTTCAATTTAACTAGGCAAGTCAGTTAAGAACAAATTRGTATTTACAATGACGGCCTACCCCGGCCAAACCCTAATCCGGACGACGCTGGGCCAATTGTGCGCCGCCCTATGGGACTCCCAATCACGGCCGTAAAAAAGTAAAGCTCTCTCCCAGACAGCAAGAGGGCATATATGTATGATATGCTGTACACTGAATCAGAGACATACAGTACATAGCCTACAGCAGGGGTCCTGGAGTGCTGCATGGCTCAGTTGGTCATGTGTGGTGACTAGTTGGAACAAAACCCTGCAGGACCTGCGACACTCCAGGAACAGGGTTGCCTACAGCATTCCATTCTTTAAAACATGGTGCTTATTGAGGCATAATGTTTAGAATGTAGAAGACAGAAATAGAAATATAGAATATATCAAATTAGCTGTTCTACCTGATAAAGAATTCAATTGTTTCCATTCTAAATCTAATTTCTACAGTATCTGCAAGGTTTGGAACTTTAAGTCCGTCATATAAGTTCAGCACAGTGCTAGTAACCATGACAACTACATGGATAATATGAACCACCCTTTCTTTCACGTTAAAAGGCTGGTCTACATTCTGATATGAGGCATTGTTGATGCTATGGAATGCTCCTCGAGTAAATACTCACTGCTGTAAGTAAGCTTAACGGGTAAAACCCAAATCCTAACAGTAGTTTAATAAATAAAATACATTCAAATTAGCATCAGTAACACAGTAGTTAAGTGAAATAAATCATGAAAAAAAAACATTCAAAACACACATTATTCTTGAATGTTTAAGATTAATATTATTAATTTATCTTTCTTCTTTTTAAAATACTCGTATTGTTTGTGTTGCTGTTCTTGTCCATTAGTAACCTGTATTTTGTCATGTTCTATGTTTTGTGTGGACCCCAAGAAGAATAGTTGCTGATTCTTCAACAGCTAATGTGGATCTGAATATTATTRTATTTTTTATATCAACTCATGAACAGCATATAAGCTTGAAATGAGCATCTCTCTAATGAAACCCTATGTCCTACACACTCCTTTATCCAATCACATCGCAGCAGGAAATACAGTACAGGTAGTTAGTTACCTTATAGCTCCTCCTACAAACTGGCTCCAGAACCTCCCCTCACTAAAACATATCTTATCGTTTTTGGAWTATAGTAAACTAGTATGATAAAGTATGTACAGTACATTCCAGATGGCTGATATGAAATCAACATGGATGGCTATGAGGGATTCTGTACTGGATGGACATAAGTTCACTCACTTAAAGACAGTATATTCAAACTAGATAACAAACTATAGAACCAAGTCTATGGTATTTGAGGCATAGAATACTTAACTTCCCTTTACGTAGAGATTTCTTTCTCTATGTGAAGCGATTAGTAACACAGTTTACATTTTTACCCTTAGATTAGATTGTCTCTAAACCCAAATACACAATCAAGAGGCACCCGACTCAAAGTAAACAAACATCTCTATATAAATATAAATCCTACAGTCATCTGATACGTCTGGAGGGTGAAAGCACTGATCGGGCAAACGGATATAAAATGGTGCTCGGAGAAGAAGTTGCCTGTAGATACAGACTTAGCATCAGTTTACCCTGACCCAATATATATACGTAACCATAAAAGGGACAACAGAAAACGGACCCCAGATCAGCGTCTAGGGACAACTTTGTCCCACTCCATAAAAGAGCAATAGAAGAGAGAAGGCACAGAAACACTGACCCACACAATAGGGCGGACCAACAGCAGCAGTTTCTGGGAGCGGATAGGCTGAAGCCAGAAGTCAACTAGGAGATGATTGGCTGAGAGCAGCAGTGGGTTGGCAGCGGATTGGTTGCTCGCAAGATCTGGCATCCCATTGGCTGAAAAAAGGAACTCCGGAGTTTTAATTGGGTTTGATTAAATGCTGATGTCACAATCTCTCTCTTCAGAATTAATGTTCACCACACATGACGTTACCTGTCCATCAGACCAGTGGTTCTAAAACCTCTCCACCCGTCCTCTCTCAGAAGACTACAACACCCTTCACATACCAGTTGTCTGGTTCAGTGGTTCTCAAACCTCTCCTCAGGGACCCCATGTATTTGAACTATTCCAGAGCTAGCACACCTGATTCAGTAGCTCATCAAGCCGTTGACTACTGGAATCAGGTGAGTTAACTCAGGGCTACAACAAAACTGTGAAACGTCTGGGGATCCCCAAAGAGAGGTTTGAGAACCAATGAAACCAACTGGTAATAACGGTGGTGTAGTCTTCTGAGAGAGGAAGGGTGGAGAGTTTGTTTGAATACCGTGACTGTCGCTGGAGGTGAGTCACATTCAGAAGGGTTTTGAGTTGGCTGTAGCCTAAGCCCTATCCTTCACAATATCTAGTTTCACGGACATAGCTAGCTTTACTGGTCCCCTCATAAGGGARCCTATGATAATCAAGGAACAGAAGGTGTGTCATTTTAGTGTGCATCTCAATAGTCTAAAATGGCTTCATCTCATCATGTCCTTTCCTTCATCTGCACTGATGTGGTAGAACTGGACAGGACAGTAACATCCTCCACATTGCTAACACCCATCCTGTGTTTTCAGATYCAGGAGAGAAGAAGAGAGGGGGCAGCTTTAGACCAATGAGATGCACCCCATATCTCCAGCCCAGCCTTCTTCCTACTTTACCACACCCGCCCTCTCATCTACAGTCTGATGCACTGTCTTTGACTGGGCGTGGTCTACCTTGTCAGGTTTAGCCGTAGTCACAGCTGTAACCACACCCACTTTAACGGCTTGCCCCTCCCCCTTTACGTCATGTTTGGCTGCAAGGGGTGTGTCTCCCCTCCTCTTTGATCCATGTTTGCTCCATGGCACAAGGGGAGGTAATTCATCCCCCTTCACCTCACGTTTGGGCATAGGAGGCGTGGCTTTCCTCTGGGGCAGACGAGGGTCATCCCCGATGTCGACCGTCAGGTTGGTGTAGAGAGGCTGCAGCTCTTTGGATAACAGCTCGTAGGTCAGAGAGTTCAGACCATCAGAATGCCAGTTGAGCCTGGTCCGTTTCAGAAGGTCAAACCTGTGGAGGGACAGGGGGAGGAGAGAGATGAGTCAATAAGGTGTGTGTGTGTGTGTGTGTGTGTGTGTGTGTGTGTGTGTGTGTGTGTACCTGCGTGGATTCTGCTCGTTGCCCCTGTCTCCTTTATGCTTGATCATCTTGTAATGTCCGATGGCCACTGGAGGGCGCACTATCTTCATCCCAGACAGACGCACTCTGAGACAGACAGCAACACAGGAAGAATTAATATGTTGATTTGAGTGAAATAACTGAAAGACAGCACAGGACTAGATAAGGTAGCGTCTCAAGATTTTCCTGACCAATTGACCTCACTAGGAAAAACTCTGGGGCCTACTAATGAGGTGTGTAATCCACTATCATACTGGTCCATTGGCCCTCTATGGGACAGAGTATGGGTTTTCACACATCCACCTGAACTAAACAAACCAACTAATGGGGAGGAAATCTACCAAGCAAACTGCCCAACAAGCTGACATGGATACTTACTGAGCTCCAAACATGAACTGTAGGGAGAGACACAGCAAAGCAATGGCGGTGAGAATGGAGATGAACAGGATATTATGACAGAGGTAGAAATTAAATACGTGAAGACAAATAGCTAATGAAGAGAGATACAGACYAGACATCTTTCAAGGAATTCACTGGTATAGTCACATGTGGTTGTCCCTCCCAGCCCTTCGCCCTACTCACCTGGCAGCGATGTCATCGTCCTCCCCACCCCAGCCCCAATAGGTGTTGGGGAATCCGTTCATTTTCATGTACTGCTCAGGTGTGACCGCAGATACCCCTCCGAAATACTGGGGGTACGGCAACCTGGGTGGGACAAATACCAGAAGATGCCAGAACCTCAGATGACACTTGACATACAGACGCTGATACTCTTCATAAACACACACATACCTGTATCTGAACTTGTCCATGGCAACGGAGAGGTGTGTGGGGAACTGATTGTGACAGGTGTAGGTGTTATGGTCATTTTCAGGCAGCAGATCTACATCGTGTAGGAAGATACACCCCCAGTCCTCYTCTCTTAGCGCCTCGCGGACCCCAACATTCAACAGCTTAGCCCGGTTAAATGTAGAGTTACCCCACTGCAAAGGAAAATACAGCGATCAGAGAGAGAAAGAAAGTAAGCGAGAGAGAAAGAGAGTGCGCGAGAGAGAGAGAGAGAAAGAGACCTGCTGGACTATGTAGATACTGTAGTGAATCTGTTGTCTCTGTAGGAAGGGGTGGAGGTGGTAGAGTAGGGCTCGGAGGTGAGTCTGGCGGTTACGGTACGGCACCACGATGGCCGTGTGGTGGCGCGGCTGGCAGTCTGGGGGGCTGTACCGGCCTCCCGGTAACACCAACGGGTTCCTCTCCCTGATCTCCTCCAGAGAGAGAGGCGAGGACAGACGCACAGACACAGGACCGACTAGCGAAGACAGAGAGAGGTAGAGGAGGGGAGATGTATCGTATTATGTAGGAAACCTTGATTATTCATACAGTACATAATGCCTTACAGCATGGTGGAGTAGTTCTCCCCCTCACACACGTATATTTACCCAGTAGTGGTGAGGGCACCTTGCAGTCCTTCAGCTGAGCCCCTGTCCCTGGTGGTCCYGTGCCTATGTGGGGGGCTGGTGGCGCCCCCAGGTGGCTGAGGTTGGTGTACACGTCGTGGGGGCGGGAGTAGTCAAACTCAGGCTGCTCAGAGTGAACCAGTACGGACACCAGCCCCCTGAAGCCCCCCAGGGAGAAGTAGACCACAAAGGCAAACTGGAAGCCCACCAATAGGGCCAGGGTACAGGGGGAGTCAAGAGAGCGACCACAACACGCCATGATGGAGGGCGGGAGAGAGAGAGAGGGGGTGATGGAGAGAAAAAGAGAGATGCAGAGAAAAGGAGAGAAAAGGAGACAGTGAGAGAATTAGATCAGAAAGAGGCTGGGATCAGAGGGGGTAGAGGGATGACAGAGGAAGGAGAGATGGAGGAGAGACAGCGGGAGGGTGGGGAGGCTGTAGGGGGCTCAGGGGGTTAGGAGGGGGGCATCTATGTGTATGAATGTTGCAGCGCTATAGCTCAGTCCACACGGCCATCGCTTCAACATCTGACGAGTCACTGTAAAAGACAGTGAACAACACTCAACATTGTATACTGTTACGCAAAAACAATGACATAGCTACTACAGTGTGTGTGTGTGTGTGTGTGTATGATAATAATAATTTTGTGGGTGCTTACATTTGTCCAATTTCCCACGTGTACTAATGTGTGAATTAGAAATGTGTTTTTTGTATATCCCATCTCTCCCTGAGAAACCGTCAGCGAGTGGTGTGTGAGTGTACCTGTGTTCTGCTGTAGTCCCAACTGGATGATATCAGAATCTGGCCTCCAGCAGAGAGTCTGTTCTCCCTCTCTCCTTCTCCTCCTCCCCTCATAGTTCCTTATGAAGAAGAGAAAGCACCAGGTAGTAGCCTACCATGACTGCAGGACTGACTTACTGATTTCATATCTGAATAGGAAGCCTGTAGACTCAAATGTTCTTCTTAAATTAGGCTACAGTATGACTCCAACGGTTCAGTTGCTACATGAAAAATGTATGAACTATAACAGCATTCCTAGCAACAGTAGGCTACAACAAGTCGCAACGAGTTTTTAGGCTATTACGTTCTGGTCCTCTGCCTATTTCAGTTAGATTTTCTATATGAGACAAATGTAAGATCCAATGATACCATAAACAATTACTTTCAAAACAGACTGAAATGTGTAAATTGATGCGTCCATATTAGGTGAAACATAATGTCCGTATCAAATCCATGTCAATTTTATCTCCAGAATAGGGTGTACAAGCTGTCAACATGACTAATAATAATTGTTGTATTAATAATAATAATAATAATAATAATTCATGTAGTCTAGGCCTAATATTTTTCGTGATAATCTGTTCACCTAGCTAAACATCATTCTATATCTCTAGATCATTGCATTCATTCTTAATTATAGGCCATTCTCGCGTTAGATCGGTATGTCTGCAACATTAATTTCTGGGGCAAAACTCCCTTGTCACACCCGTCGTCTCACCTCCATGTTCCTGCGACGTTCCAAATCTAGCCCCCGGCTTCGAATTAGGACAACTGGGCCGCACTGTGATCAACACATTCGATGGTATGGGTGGATGGAGCTGTTTCTGGGTGAGTCCGCTTCCTAATCTATTTTATCCAGGTCGAAATCCTCTACTAGCCGTTTAGAAAGCACTCTTCCGCATGGACTAAACACGGAAGGCCGTCGCTGCAGCAGCATCCAACATATATCAACATATAAACTGCGGTTCATCTCTCATCCCCGTTCTCAGCAGGCTACAGCGCTGCCGCTACGACAGGCAGGCCTGTAGAGGGGCAAAGCGAACATGACGTATTTTGCCGGGCAAATTGAACATGTTCAGTGCAGAAACCCTCTCGGTGTTCTCTCTCTCTCTCTCTCTCTCTCTCTCTCTCCCCCACACACACACACACACACACACACACACACACACACACACACACACACACACACACACTAGTTGAGATTGTATTGTGAAACACACATAAGTGATTATATAGCAGTGGAGGAAGGGAAGGACCAAATTAAAATAGTGAAACATGATAGAAGTTATATATTTTTGATAACTATATTAAATATATTCACGTCACTAAATAACTGAAACACTGTTTTGCAATGTTCTTCAGTAGCTTCAACAGCACCCTCTAGGGTATCATTATGGTGTAGCCAGAGCACAGCTATTTTCAGTCCTTTAATACAATAAAAAACTGTCATAGGCTGACCACACCGCTCGTGTCGCGTGCGCGAGCGCGAGCGTTGCAAAATAAATTTAGAAATCTATGTTATTCAATTATTGCGCCAACGAGCGTCTGCGTTGCCAAGGGCTAAAATAGAAATCAGTTCTATTTCTGACACAGATCGCGCTGCAAGTCCTGCCTCACTCATCTCCTCATTGGTTTATAGAAGCAGGTACCCATGTGCCATCTATGAATGAGGTCAGTGGCCGTAATGCACCTAATTTATGAAAGTTGCCAATCGCAATATAAAGTCAAGAGAAGAAAAGCCGGGAAGGAAGACAGATGACTAGAAACGATTCGGTTGACCGTTTTATGTGTGGATTCATTGGCGGAGTAGAGGACCTTGTGCATTTCAGGGAAAATAACAACTCAATGTTTATATCCCAGGACAAATTAGCTAGCAACAGRAAGCTAGCTAAATAGGACAAATTAGCTAGCAAGTGCAAGCTAACTAGCTAAATTGCCATAAAGGCTTAATGCTTTTCGACCTGTCCCAAAATTAATATAATTGGTTCAGAGTTTAAAAAAATATTTTAACCTGCGTGTCGTGATCGRGTTTYGTGTGGGYGGACAAAATACATGTATGCACGATGGCYCACGCGTGCAGCCGGATTGGGTTCCGTGTTAGGCTCATCCCACTGGGCAAAAACTGGTTGAATTAARGTTGTTTCACGTCATTTCAACAACAAAATTCTATGTGATGACGTCGAATCAACATGTAAAGCTGATTCGATTTGCAAAAAGCCATCAAAATAAGGGAATTTCATCTATTATCCACCCATCTTTTAACATTTTGGTTAATTTCACGTTAGTTGACAACGCAACCAAATGTAAATCAAATTAGACGTTGAACTGGCGTATATTCCCATTGGGATGGTTCTCACCCCKTTCCATAGAATAACACAGTAATTATGACGACTTCTGGAGGACGTCCTCCAACCTATCAGAGCTCTTGCAGCATAAACTGACATGTTGTCCACCCAAAGGATCACATAATGAATCTAATACTGAAAGCATAGCTACAGCTAGCTCGCAGTGCAGGGCATAAAGTGTGTTGAGTAGTTGACTCAAAGAGAGAGAAAGACAATAGTTGAACAGTTTTGAACAAATACATTTCTTAAAAAATAAAGGAGAAGCAGCAGAGAGAGAGAGAAAGAGACATATTTCGTTGTATTTTTAGTTTACCTTTCACATACTTAGATAATGCAGCTATAATTTAGCCTACTCAACAAATCTGACTCAAACAGAGATGAATGCTATTTATGTTAGCTAGATGGCTAAGGCTATCCATCACTGCAACTCTTCCAAGTCAGTTCTAGTTTGTTGACTATGATGTTAAAATCAAATCAAATGTTATTGGTCATGTACACATGGTTAGCAGATGTTAATTTGAGTGTAGCGAAATGCTTGTGCTTCTAGTTCCGACAGTGCAGTAATATCTAACAAGTAATCTAACAATTTCCCAACAACTACCTAATACACACAAATCTAAAGGGGTGAATGAGAATATGTACATATAAATATATGGATGAGTGATGGCCAAGCGGCATAGGCAAGGTACAATAGATGGTATAAAATACAGTATATACATATTATATGAGCAATGTAAGATATGTAAACATTATTAAAGTGGCATTATTTAAAGTGGCATTGTTTAAAGTGACTAGTGATCAATTTATTAAAGTGGCCAGTGATTGGGTCTCATTGTAGGCAGCCGCCTCTCTGAGTTAGTGATTGCTGTTTAGCGTTCTGATGACCTTGAGATAGAAGCTGTTTTTCAGTCTCTCGGTCCCAGCTTTGATGCACCTGTACTGACCTCGCCTTCTGGATGGTAGCAGTGTGAACATGCAGTGGCTCGGGTGGTTGTTGTCCTTGATTATCTTTTTGGCCTTCCTGTGACATCGGGTGCTGTAGGTTCATGGAGGGCAGTAGTTTGTCGCCGGTGATGCGTTGTGCAGATCGCACCACCCCTGGAGAGCCTTGGGATGAGGGCGGTGCAGTTGCCATACCAGGCTGTGATACAGCCCGACAGGATGCTCTCAATTGTGCATCTGTAAAAGTTTGTCAGGGTTTTGGGAGACAAGCCAAATTTCTTKAGCCTCCTGAMGTTGAAGAGGCGCTGTTGCGCCTTCTTCACTGTCTGTGTGMGTGGACCATTTCAGTTTGTCTGTGATGTGTACGCCGAGGAACTTAAAACTTTCCACCTTCTCCACTGCTGTCCCTTCGATGTGGATAGGGGGCTGCTCCCTCTGCTGTTTCCTGAAGTTCACYATKATCTCCTTTGTTTTGTTGACGTTGAGTGAGAGGTTGTTTTCCTGYCATCACACTCCGAGTGCCCTCACCTCCTCCCTGTAGGCTGTCTTGTCATTGTTGGTAATCAAGCCCACTACTGTTGTGTKGTCTAAAAACCTGATGATTGAGCTAGAGACGTGCATGGCCACTCATTCATGGGTGAACAGGGAGTACAGGAGGGGGCTGAGCACGCACCRTTGTGGGGCCCAAGTATTGAGGYTCAGCGAAGTGGAGATGTTGTTACCTACCTTCACCACCTGGGGGCGGCCRGTCAGGAAGTCCAGGACCCAATTGCACAGGGCAGCGTTGAGACCCATGGCCTCCAGCTTGATGATGAGCTTGGAGGGTACTATGGTGTTGAATGCTGAGCTGTAGCCAATGAACAGCATTCTTACATAGGTATTCCTCTTGTCCAGATGGGATAGGGCAGTGTGCAGTGTGATGGCGATTGCATCGTCTGTGGACCTGTTGGGGCGGTATGCAAACTGAAGTGAGTCTAGGGTGGCCGGTAAGGTGGAGGTGATATGATCCTTGACTAGTCTCTCAAAGCACTTCATGATGATAGAAGTGAGTGCTACGGGACGGTAGTCATTTAGTTCAGTTATCTTTGCCTTCTTGGGTACAGGAACAATGGTGGCCATCTTAAAGCATGTGGGGACAGCAGACTGGGATAGGGAGCAATTGAATATGTCTGTAAACACACCAGCCAGCTGGTCTGCGCATGCTCTGAGGACACGGTTAGGGATGCCGTCTGGGCCAGCAGCCTTGCGAGGGTTAACACGTTTAAATGTTTTACTCACGTCGGCCATGGAGAAGGAGAGGGGGGGGGCACAGACCTTGTTAGCTGGCAGCGACGGTGGCACTGTATTATCCTCAAAGCGGGCAAAGAAGGTGTTTAGTTTGTCCGGAAGCGTGACGTTGGTGTCCGTGACGTGGCTGGTTTTATTTTTGTAGTCCGTGATTTCCTGTAGACTCTGCCACATACATCTCGTGTCTGAGCCGTTGAATTGCGACTCCACTTTGTCCCTGTACCGGCATTTCGCATGTTTGATTGCCTTGCGGAGGGAATAACTACATTGTTTATATTCAGCCATATTCCCAGACCTCTTTCCATGGTTAAATGCGGTGGATCGCGCTTTRAATTTGCGCAGATGCTGCCATCCATCCAGGGTTTTTGGTTAGGGTAGGTTTTAATAGTCACAGTGGGTACAACATCTCCAATGCACTTCTTAATAAACTCACTCACCGAGTCAGCGTATAGATCGATATTGTTATCTGAGGCTGACCGGAACACATCCCAGTRCGCGTGATCAAAACAATCTTGAAGCGTGGATTCCGATTGGTCAGACCAG
>NC_036857.1:3415676-3442826 GCF_002910315.2 Salvelinus sp. IW2-2015 | reverse complement strand
TGTGAATGGCTTCTAGTCACAACCCATTATTCCGTGTGATATATGAGAAAGCATTTCTTCTAAGCCTGCGTTATTAAAAAGTTCTACACCGTCTCTAAAAGTGTATTTCGGCCTAGCTGCATTCTACATGTGTAAGAAACAATATGATGCCACATGCCTGCACTAACTATGCCTTAGTGGTCTTCAATTGAGTTTACCTTTTAGTTGGTGACACTTTTCCTAGATCTTCTAGTGCACCCACTAAAGAAATTATCATTACCTTGCAATGCTGGTTTAGTTTTTTTAAATGTAGGACAAAAAGACTTCCACATGATGACTGACTCCATTAATAACCACTAATTTATGTATACAACCGCCGACATCGTACTAGGATATGTTGAAGAAAGAGTAGAGACTGAGACCTAGGCGTTCCATGAGCCTGCGAGCATATATGTGAAGCACTCTCAGATTTTAAGTGATAGCGATCATCTACGATGCTTCCCCAGTGTCTGGAGCCATCCGATATAATTTCCAAATTGCTAACTTTAACCGAATGGTTTGATGAAACCTAAGGTAAAAGTGATTGGTTACATTTAGCAATTGTCTTGACAACAGAACCATTTCTGGGAGGAAAAAAACAGAGCTTATATTTTGGGTTATTATATTTGGCCTGAGGAGATCGCCAGCGGCGTCGGAGCCAGAGGCCAGCTTGAGGAGGACCGTTAGATGGATGGGCGGAGCTGTGCTACGCTGGCTCGGACCCCATGAGTTAATTCGGTTCTCACTGTGGCTTCGCGCAAATTCTGGTGCGGCAACCCCCGAGGACGCGCCCCGGCATTGACGTCACGCCCCCGACGCCGGGAATCGTCGGGACTCAGAATGAAAAGCACCAAACAGGCGCACCCGATTACCCTGGCAGTCCCGTATCAGTTAAAGACCCCGCAACTATTCCGTAAGCGCGGTTCGCGTTGATTGGGATGTTTTTCATGCTACAGTTTGAACTTTAGCTCATTTTTAGGTCGTGTAGGATCGAATCTTGTATTTGCAACAAGACAGACTATAGCGAGCAGTCGCTAAGTTAGCTTATATACTCCGTCCATCAACCGCGATCGAAATGCTCTGCTGCTGTTTGATATTGAATTATCGCCCGAGACAGACGTGTGATTATGGGCTTTAGTGGGAGACTGAGGGGACGCAGCCGCTTGGACAGTATGTACAAAGCCCCGGCTCGCTGCGCTCCGAACTTGGGTTATTAAGTAGTGACCAGATGAAGTGAGCACGGCACCTGGAAGCCATCGTACCACACCGCCTGGTGCCTCATCCCTACCATCTTGGAGCGATGTGAGCGCCTCTCCGGCGGGGTCATGATTGCCTATCGACGATGCCCCCCTCCGTGCAAGACGCAGAGCTAGCACGGGACCAGTTGACGAACAGGCGCTCTCTCCACGGAAACCCGCTGTAGCAACAGACCCATGCTGGCTCACCCTGCAGCCATTGCAGAGCCTTGGAGATGGCTTTGGAGAAGGAGCTTGGTGTGGGCTGGGGCTGTTCAGCATGGGGCTTTGGTGGGCTGCAGGGAGACAGAACCCTGTGGGGCTGGGCAGAGCATCCCAGACGCCGGAAAAAGCCTGCAGGGATGCTGAAATGACAAACTCATTTGTGCTGTGTCGCTACAGATCGGCGGCACCGGAAATCAACACGCGCCTGGTCCCAGGGTCCTGCTGGGGTTTGTGGCCGAGCCAGGACCATCTGCGCCGGGACTTGTGAGAGACCCATGTCCCCCAGAGTTAGGGAAACGGTCTCGGGGTCCGCAAACCCGGGTAGATGCGTGACCGCCTGGCTTTCTTTCCCAACCACCATCATCTCAGGGAGCGAGCCCACCCGGCAACAGATCGAGGAAGCAAGGCCTAATCCCAACTTCCCGCAGAAGCAGATGAGGTTCAGCTAGCAATTTGACCCTGAATTCTCGTGTGGGTGGGACCGGCCGGAACCTTCTGGATTTGGGACTATTTGGTCGATGTCCTCTGTCTACCATTTGGTCACTGGTACATCCTGTTTGAGTTTCTGCCTATAAGACGGTAGGAGCAAGATGGTGTCATGGTCGGATTTGCCGAAGGGAGGGCGGGGGAGGTCTTTGTATACATCGCAGAAGTTAAGTTGAGTAGCAGTGATCGAGTGTATTAGCCCTACGTGTCATGCAATCAATATGCTGATAAAATTTACGTAGCATTGTTCTCAAATTTGCTTTGTTAAAATCCCCAGCTACAATAAATGCAGCCTATGGATATATGGTTTCCAGTTTACATAGAGTCCATTGAAGTTCATTGAGGGCCGTCGTGGTGTCTGCTTGTAAACAGCTGTGACGATAACTGACGAGAATTCTCGTGGGAAGTAATATGGCCGGTATTTGATTGTAAGGAATTCTAGGTCGGGTGAGCAGGAGGACTTGAGTTCCTGTATGTTGTTATGATTACACCATGAGTCGTTAATCATGAAGCATACACCCTGCCCTTCCTCTTCCCAGAGAGGTGTTTATCTCTGTCAGCGCGATGCATGGAGAAGCCCGGTGGCTGAACCGATTCTGACAACATATCCCGAGAGAGCCATGTTTCTGTGAAACAGAGAATGTTACAATCTCTGATGTCTCCCTGGAAGGCAACCCTTGCTCGAATTGAATCTACCTTGATGTCAAGAGACTGGACATTGACAAGTAGTATACTCTGGAGCGGTGGGCGATGTGCCCGTCTACGGAGCCTGACCAGGAGGCCGCTCTGTCTGCCCCTTCTGTGGCGCCGTTGTTTTGGGTCCGCTTCTGAGATTACATCCATTGTCCTGGGTGGTGGTCCAAACAGAGGATCCACTTCTGGAAAGTCGTATTCCTGGTCATAATGTTGGTAAGTTAACGTCGCTCTTATATCCAATAGTTCTTCCTGGCTGTATGTAATAAGACTTAAGATTTCCTGGGGTAACAATGTAAGAAATAATACATAAAAAAACAAAATACTGCATAGTTTCCTAAGGACTCGAAGCGAGGTGACCATCTCTGTCGGCTCCATCTTAAATAGCAATTATGGTGACAACAGTGTAGGCTACGTAGCGACACGGTTGGCTAGGTTACTTTCTAAATGTAATCCGTTACAGTTAAGTTACCTGTCCAAAATTGTAATCAGTTACGTATTTTTTGGGATTACCCAAACTCTGTAACGTAATCTGATTACATTCAGTTACTTTTAGATTACTTTCCCCTTAAGAGGCATTAGAAGAAGACAAAAATGTATGTTACTAATTGAACAACATCTATTGCAGGATAAATCAATGTTAAAGCTGGCCATATATGGATGTTACATTTTACATTATGGGCTGGTTATGTAGGCTTCTAACCCATTGCTTTCTACTACATATAATAATACGATTAAATTAGATCTTTACATTAAAAACCATCTATCAGTCTATCAGAATTCCAGTCATTCCAAGAAATGTTATACCCCTTGATCTTCAAGAATAGGACTTGGAAATATGGAAGTATAGATTAGCAATATTGTTTTACCTGAGTATAACCCCCAAACTAAGGGCTTACTAGCCAGCCCTACTCTGTTTATGATTTTGTTGTCATGGAGGACTGGTTGGGCTCATTGATTCGAGTTGAAAAATAAATGCTACACTCATGGAATGGCGTGCTTTGAGCACTACTGAAAAGTCCTATTTACATGTGAAAAATGAATGCCACATGCTGCATTTGCTATAGGTCTATTGTTTACCTTTTAGTTGGTGACACTTTGATATCTTGATAATATGCATCTGTTTAAAGAGCAAATCCACAGATGAAACAATAACAAAATGGACACCCCATCTCTGTTTTGGGAAATAGCTGAGGGATGGGCCTGGAGAAATGTAAGCACTCTCAGATTTAATAGACAGAGCTATGGATGCAAGGACTGACCATCNTCTCTGTTTTGGGAAATAGCTGAGGGATGGGCCTGGAGAAATGTAAGCACTCTCAGATTTAATAGACAGAGCTATGGATGCAAGGACTGACCATCCATGATATCAAAATTGTTTTAACCATGTTATGAAACTATAAAGTGTTTGTTTACATTTACAAWGTTAACAAACATTGMAGAAAAACAAGCTTATATTTTGGGTTATTATATTTTGGGCTGAGGAGATCGCCAGGGCGTCGGAGCCCAGAGGCCYCTTGAGGGAGGACGTTAGAGTGATGGCGGCTGAGGCGGGCATGAGTAATTCGTCTACTGTGCTTCGCGCYGATTCTGGTGGGCGGACCGAAGGGGTGACGTCGACGCGGCGGMACGKGGAATCTGGGGCTCAGGATGTAAAGAAACATGGCGGCACCCGATTACCGGTTGCGTCCGTATCAGTTAAGACCCCGAAGTATTCCGGTAAGGCGGATTGGGAAGCTTTTCATGCTCAGTTTGAACTGTTAGCTCATTTTAGGGGGTGGTCGGATGAAGAAAGGGCACTGCAGTTGGCTTTATGCCTCACGGATGAAGCTCTGGCCTGTTTGATATTGATTAGCCCCGAGGACAGACGTGATTATGGTGCTTTAGTGGGAGCACTGAGGAGGCGCTATGGACAGTGTGTACAGCCCGGGCTGCTGCGTTCCGAACTGAGTAATAGACGCAGGCAGCCTGGAGAGCCTRTACGGGTGCTAGCTAATGACATTGAGAGCCTCTCTCGGCGGGCATATGCTCACATGCCCCCCTCCGTGCAGAGCGAGCTAGCACGGGACCAGTTCATACAGGCGCTCTCTCCTACGGAGCTGTGCATACAGACCCAGCTGGCTCACCCTGAGRCATTGCAGARAGCCTTGGAGATGGCTTTGGAGAAGGAGCTGGTGTGGGCTGGGGCTTCAGCTGGGGCTTTGGTGGGGGTGCAGGGAGACAGAACCTCTGTGCGGGCTGGGGGGCAGAGCAGCCCAGAGCCGGAAAAGCCTGCATGGGATGCTGAAATGACAGAACTCATTTGTGCTGTGTCGCTACAGGCGGCACGAAACACACGCCCTGGTCCCAGGGTCTGCTGGGGTTGTGGCCAGCCWMGCCATCTGCGCCGGGATTGCCCCATGTCCCCCAGAGRTKAGGGAAACGGRTCGGGGTCCGCATAGACCGGGTAGTGCGGACCCCTGGCTTTCTTTCCCAACCACCATCATCTTCAGGAGGAGCCCACCGGCACAGARGGGGAAGCAAGGCTCCACTTCCCCAGAAGCAGARGAGGGCAAGCTGATGGAGCCTGTTGTTGTGGTGGGCCGYACCTGTGTTGGGGACTTTTGTCATGTCCCTGTCACTGTGGAGGGTGTGCCCTGCTCTGCCCTGGTGGACACTGGGTTCACAGTAACCCTGGTGAGGCCGGATATTGTGCCAGGTTGGACTCAGTGTGAGCCTACAACTGTGCAGCTCCGCACAGTCACAGGTGAGCTGGCACCCATGAAAGGGAAGGGAATAATGACTCTGACAGTAGGGGGCAGGACTGTGCGTCATCCTGTGTGGGTGGCGGCTGTGCAGGACCCTTGTATACTGGGGTTGGACTTTCTTAGGAGCACAGGCTGCCAGTTAGACCTAAATGGGGGCACACTGAGCTTCCAGGGAGGGCCGGCAGTCACCATGGCCCCCKCTAATGTCACATTCACTCAACCCAACAAACCCTTTACTCCAACAGTTAAAGCAGCAGAGACTCATGGCTGCCTCCCCTCCCCCACATCTGTGTGTGACTTTTCCCAAGCCCCTCTGTCACCTACAGCTGTGTGTTACATTCCCCCAGCTACCTCCATGACACATCCCTCCATGAGCCCGGGCCGCGCCCCCCCAGCCCAGCTACCCCAGATGGGAGAGGAGAGGACACTGTCTGCAGTGAGGGAGATAAGGGGGAGGAACTGTATTGGTCTTGACCCCGAGCAGCAGGAACGGTTGTGGCAGTTGCTGTTTGAATTCAGAGACAGCTTTGCYCTGAGTGAGGAAGAGGTGGGTCAGACTCATCTGGTGCAGCATGAGATCGACACAGGTGATGCTCGACCCATCAAGATGCGTCCCCGCCGTATCCCGCTGGCACGCCAGGAGGCGGCAGACAAGGCTGTGTTGGAGATGCAGCGGGCAGACTTCATCAAGCCCTCAGACAGCCCCTGGGCGGCGCCAGTCGCCATGGTTCCTAAGAAGGGGGGCAAGCTGAGGTTCTGTGTGACTAACAGCGCTGAATGAGTAACCAGGAAGACCGTTACCCCATACCACGTATCGATGAGTCACAGACCTGGTTAGGGGGTCCTCCTGGTTCTCCTCACTAGAACCTCTGCAGTGGCTACTGGCAGGTGCCTCTCCCCAGAGGCCAGAGCCAAAAATTACGTCTCCACTAACAGAGGACACTGGCAGTTCAAGGTCCTGTGCTTCAGCCTGTGCAACGCTCCAGCTACTTTGAGTTTGAGTTTATTTTATTTTTTACAGGTGTAACAGTTTAACTTTACGTCCGTCCCCTCGGGCGGAACCAGGACCCTCTGCACACATGAACAACAGTCACCCACGAAGCATCGTTACCCATCGCTCCACAAAGGCCGCGGCCCTTGCAGAGCAGGGAACCACTACTTCAAGTCTCAAAGCGAGTGACGTCACCCGATTGAAAGCTATTAGCGCGCACACCCGTAACTAGCTCGCCATTTCACATCGTTACACAGGGACAGTGCACATAATCAACATTTCAGTAAAAGTGCCGGTTTTAGCCAGCCGGCTAATTTTCAACCGCATCCCTGGCAGGTTATTAATAACAATTACAATATAGACAATCATTGAGCAGTGAGCACACGCAGAGCAACATAGGAACAAGCAAGACATAGCATACAGACAGAGCAACATAGGACAAGCAAGACGTAGCATACAGACAGAGCAACATAGAACAAAAAGCAGCAAGACAAAATCATAAAAGCAACAAAATCTTTCACAACCTCACAACGACAGACAAACAGACAACATGGAAAGCGGCAATACACAGCTAGGGATTATGTTCACAGATCTGATTGACCTTTAGCCATGTCTTCATGCATTTTTGAAAGTGTGATATGTGTGCAGTTATGTGTGTCTGATGGCAGTGTATTCCAACATCATGGGAAGCTCTCACAGAGAAAGTGGATTTACAAAGTGCTTTCATGCAGACCTTGTCTCATGCAGACCTTGTGGATCTGCTGCCATATGTTTGGGTTTTCTGTTTAACAAAAATCTGAGTGGAGGGGAGCCAGGCCATTTAGGATCTTGAATACAAGACATGCGTCGGTGTATTGCACAAGATTTTCCCAACTCAGGAGTTCATCTTTCTGAGGATGTGACAGTGATGATGGCTATTGGCTTCCTATCAAGCACTTTGAGAGCCTGTTTGAGACATGAATAGGTTTTAATGTTGTACAGCAAGCTTGGCCCAACTAGTCAAGCAGTATGTTAAGTGGGGAATACATAGATTTGAAGTACAGTTTTCCTACCTCTGTAGTCAAACAATTTCGTATAAATCGGAAATTAGCTAAGTTGAATTTGGTTATTACTTTTTCACATGCTTTTTAAAAGAGAGGTTGGAATCAAGTATGATGCCAAGGTATTAAAATCAGATACCACCTGGAGCTTCTCCCTGACACATAGACATCTGGCTCAGTAGCATCTGTTCCCTCTTTGTGAAGAACATGCAAACAGTTCTTTTCACATTGAGAATGCAAAACACGAGTCACTGAGCCACTTGTAACCTGGACCATTACAGTAGTGAGTTCTTGTGCAGCTTGTTGTTTGCTCTTTGCATGCACATATATCACTGTATCATCTGCATACATTTCAACGTCAGAACCAGTACAGACAGAAGGCAGATCATTAATGTACAGGCTGAACAGGAGGGGCCCCAGTATTGACCCTTGGGGCATACCCACATCATAGCTGAGAGTGGGCGACAGCTCATTGCGCACTCTGACACACTGAGTTCTGCTTCAAGGTATGATTTCATACATCTCAAGGCATCGGGGGAAAAGTTTGAACTTGGACAATTTTGTGATGAGAATCTCTATGTTAACAGATCAAAAGCCTTCCTTAGGTCCAGAAACACAGCCCCAACAACGCACCATTTGTCCATCTTGGACTTCACATTTTCCAGAAGAAAGCAGTTGGCCGTTTCTGTGGAGTGTTTCGCTCTGAAAGCCAAACTGCATGGAGTGTAATGTGAAGGGTCTGTTGTTGAGGTGGCAATCATTGTTTCTGCTACACACTTTTCAACAACTTTGACACCACAGGTAGTATACTAATGGCCTGTAGTTACTCACGTCAGCAGGGTCGCCTGATTTAAGATGGCCATTATTATGGCCGACTTCCATACCCTTGGAAACACCCCGAGACCAATAGATGTGTTGGTGACCTTATAATGGGCCAATGAGTGACTCTTTGTAGTTTTTAAGAAAGGTAGAGTCCAGCCCAAACACATCTTTGGCTTTAGATTCTTTAGGGAGCTAATCACCTTGTTCACCTTTGACTCAGAAACCTCCCTTATGATGAAGACAGGTTGAGCTTCATAGCCCGAGCCCAAGAAACCAGTGAGGGTTCTGTGTCAGTACCCTGACAGTCAATAATAGAATTGAAGGCTATTGCTATTTCGACTGCATCCCGTGTTAGATGTTATTCACCATGATTCTATCTTTTGCAGTTACTATGGTCTTTCCCTGTTAACTTCTTTAGATTCTCCCAGATCAATTTAGAATTTCCCTTTGCTTCACCAATTAGGTTAATAAAAAAGTTTGCCTTGCCTGTCTAGTTCTCATCACCTTATTTCTCAACATGGTAAACCTATGTCTGTCATGCCTAATTTGATCTTAGACTATTTTTAGAGCATAATCTTGTTTTTTCATCAATTCCAGATTTCCATTTAGCCAAGGAAGAGTGCTCTTTGGACAGGTTTGGATTTGATTTTCTTTAGGAAACCATTATTGTAGTCTGGATTGTGGATAGAAAAACCTGACTATCAGCTTCCACGTCTGTATAGGACAAGAGATCATTCCAGTTAATTCCCTTAATTGCGTTTTCAAAATAGTTTAATTCACTCTTAGGTATTCTTAGTTGATCCGGCTTTCTAACAGTAGAGAGGTTAAACCTGCTCTTAGACAGCTTTCTGGCTATAAGTGTCAGATTATGATCAGATAGCCCAGTAACCATATTGAATGATTTAGTCACTCTGGTTTATTACTGAACACCAAATCAATCTGTGTTTTTAGAGCAACAAGTCACCCTGGTTGGCCCTTTAACTAGCTGTGTAAGGTCAAAGGTATTAGTGATCCGTTTGAGGGTTTCCTACAAGACTTCATAATTAATGTTAAAATCTCCCACTAAAATGACCTCTTTCCCAAAATCACATTCCCTAAGCATGATAAACTGATCAAAAACACACTTTTAGCATTTGATGGACAGGTGCTGGATGGCATCCCCCGACAGCAGTGTCTGGTATACCTCGATGACATCCTGGCCCATGCAGCTCCTTCCAGTCAGCCCTCACGGCGTGTGCTGGAGAGGTGGCTGCCGCAGTCTGAAGCTCCACCCGAGAAGTGCCACTTCATGAGGAGAGAGGTGTCCTTCTTGGGCCACCAAGTGGGGAAAGAGGGGATCAGCACCATGGAGGACAAGGTGGGGGCTGTCCGAGATTGGCCCACCCCCACCGACCAGCGTCAGCTGAAGAGCTTCCTGGGCCTGGCCTCGTACWACAGGTTTGTACGGGGCTTCTCAAGCGTCGCTGCTCCCCTGAACCGCCTGCTGCCGAAGGACAAGGCCTTCACGTGGACAGTGGAGTGTGAGGAGGCCTTCAACACCCTCAAACGTGCACTGATCGAGGCCRCCGTGCTCGCCCKCCCTGACCTCACCTTGCCCTTTATCCTGGACACAGACGCGAGCAATGTGGGCATGGGTGAGGTGCTGGCACAGGTGGGGCCAGAGGGGGAGAGAGTGGTGGCGTACTTCAGCAAAACTTTTGACAAACATGAGCGCCGCTACTGTGTCACCCGGCGGGAGCTCTTGGCTGTTGTGGCTTCCGTCAAACACTTCATGTACTACCTGGGTGGCCTGCCCTTTACTGTAAATCAAATCAAATCAAATTTTATTTGTCACATACACATGGTTAGCAGATGTTAATGCGAGTGTAGCGAAATGCTTGTGTAAGGACTGACCACTCTGCTCTCCAGTAGCTCATGTCTTTCAGAGAGCCAGAGCAGGTGGCTCGCTGGTTGGAGGAGCTTCAGCCGTATGACTTCACAGTGGTGCACAGGTCAGGGGCACGCCACTCCAACACTGACGCCATGTCCRGTCGGCCCTGTACTGCAGACGGCTGCCGCCARTGCGAGCGGAGAGAGGGACGGGAGAGAGCGCTGTGTGCCTCCTGCACGCCTGCCCTCCTCATGCTGGGGAGAGAGATCCGCACCCCCTGCGGAGATGGCGTTTGGTTGGCCCCTGGATAGCCCTCATGTTCCCCCGGGGCCGGAGTATGCCCGGAGACTCCAGGARCGCCTGMAGACAGCCCACACCTTCGCCAGAGAGCAGCTGGTGAATGCAGGTGTGAGGCAGAAGAGGAACTATGACGTGCACACCCGGGGAAGGCACTTTGTGGCTGGGGAGCTGGTCTGGGTCTACAGCCCACTAAGGAAAAAAGGCAGATGCCCCATGTTGGACAGTCACTGGGTGGGACCCTGCAGTGTCCTGGAGAGGGTAAGGGAGGATGTTTACCGGGTGCAGCTTCCTCCCAGGGGGAGAAAGGTGGCACTGCACCGGGACAGGTTAGCCCCATACAGAGGGGCCTCTTCTCCCCAAACCCCAGGGACCCCCACAATTCCCCTCTCTGACAATGACATTCTCCAGGTGCCGCAGACAAGGCTCCAGACAGCCCACTCTGTCCACTCAGCCCACTCCCTGTCTCCCTCCCTGTGTCACTGCGTGGTTCCCCGGAGCCACGGACTGTATTCCCCGTTCCCGCATCCTTGTCCCCCATATCCCTGTAGGGGGTTTGGGCAGGGGGATGGAGCATTGGAAGTTAAGACCAGGTTTAGCCATTGTTCTTCCTCTTACGTCTGGGCTTCACAAGAGAAGGTCACGGTTGGTTTGTAGGGTATCTTTCATTTATTTGGCGTGGGCTACGGCCAAACAGTAGCCTGTGTAAAGTTGGGTTAATAAACCATCAATTCGTTAACTCAATCCTCTGTCTGGACAATTGTTCCTTTATGATCTAGTCCGGTCATTACAGTATGTTATTGACAGTGATGCAAATGAATACAAATAGTAGAATTATGCCATACTTTTATTTTGAAGGCTTAACGCAAAGTCCACTGTTGTGACTAATCCTTATTGTGGCTAGCTTCACATAGATGGGTCCGACCACCATTAATCAAATAAGAACTGTCTTATGAGGGTTATTTTAGAAGATGACACCTGGCTATATAGTTAGCGAGGTAACTATAACTARTGAAACAGATTATGTCGTTTTCCTATGTTTTTGGGGAAGAACATTGTTTGCAWCCATGAGCTAGCTAGCTTTTTTTATGACCAGCACTGTAGGTGCGCGAGACAACTTTACCAGCATCATAGCATACGTATCGATGAATCGTTGTGACATATGAAATACGAGTGATAGTGTAATCAATGTGTAATAACTACGTAAAAAATGTATGAACGCGTAAAATTATTATGTGACGTGCAGTCATATTCAGGTCCTGATTGGTCAACAAGCTTAATTGACACATCAAAGTGTTAAATAGTGTATTTTTTTGACACGCAAAGACCCAAACGGCGTTCCATAGAAATCCTAGTTGAGAATGAAACGACTGAACAAATGAACAACGAAACAGCACAGCACAGCAAGTGAAAGAAATAGGTTTTGATTATGTTTTTACTGGGAATGGGGACATACGTAAATGCCAACAAAATAACTTTTTGGTCAGTGTGATGTGTGTGTGTAACCTTTATTTAACTAAGCAAGTAAGTTAAGAACACATTATTTTTTACTATGACGGCCTACCCCGGCCAAACCCGTACGACGCTGGGCCAATTGTGCGCCGCCCTATGGGACTCCCAATCACGGCCGGATATGATACAGCCTGGATTCGAACCAGGGACTATAGTGACGCCTCTTGCACTGAGATGCAGTACCTTAGACCGCTGTGTCCYTGTGTGTATGTGTGTTAACTATTTAACTGTACTAGAATGTTTAAGGCCTACAAAAGCCTATTCCTGCTCTTTTCCTGCAATCCATCAAACACATTTTGTGTGTCATCATAGTGGTCTCTGACCTGTGGTCAGACTCGCTCAGGAGGAACAAACTTAAACTTGCACTTTTTTTCAATGCTGATTTGAATGTCATTGGGAAAACAGAGAAGTGTCAATGCTTTTTTTCCTCACAAACATCCTTTCTGAATTTAAAAGTAATCCTCGAAGTAYTCATRTAGTTTTTCAGAAGTATGTGTAATCTGATTACAATATTTTTGCTGGTAAACGTACCAGATTACAGTTACAATTTTTTGTAATCCCTTACATGTAATCTGTCACTCCCCAACCCTGTCTAGCGGGTGAAGTCCACAACCGAAGAGAAAAGGTGAGAGGAGAGTGCATAGAGGCAAGAATGAATGTGTTCATGGGGTGTATTCATTCCGCCGATTCTGTTGCAAAACTTTTCTTAAAATGGAAGCAAACGGAATGAAACGGGGATGGACCTACTTGAATTTGTCTAAAAGTTTTAGTTGCAAAAATGTTTTAGTTTATGTTTATGTTCTTGTTTTAGTTGCAAAAATGGGAACGTTAGGCTCATAAAAAAATCGTCCTCTCTAATCTTAAATGGCACTYACTTCCACTGGTGTATCTGTGCCATCATGTGAACCATGGTTTCTTGCTTAGTGAATCATTTAAAGAGAAACTGTGTGATTTTACTTCCCTTCATGTCCACTCATCAAACCTGGCCAATGTTGTAGTTGTCCTTTATTTCTCACACAGCTTCTTTCCACCACCATACCATCACACGTTCTCTCTGCTATAGTCAGACTGAAAAAATCTTTATTCTTACATGCAGCAGTAGCTTGGCAGAGTATAGAAAAGGCATTAAGAACTAAGGCAACTACATCTATCATTTACACAGACTAAATACCCAGAGGAAACCCAGCAGAGAAAGCATTACAGAGACACTGTGCAAAACAATCCATCAAACACTGCTGTTGTAACCTCCCTGGCTGCAGCCTCTGCCAACGGTTCTGGACCTGCAGGGTTGCTGGTTCAAGTCCCACTCTGGCGGTTCACCCCTTATTGTACTGTCACTGTATACACTCAGGAGACTGGATGCTGAAGTGGGGATGGACACAAAATGGCGCCCAGGAAGAATCGGACTCAGGGCAGTTTCCCCTGGGGAGTAGCCTACCTAATTGACACTGACATCTCCAGGTTGAGGTCAGTTCCACTTGTGATGGTAATTCAGCCGTATCAAATCAAAAGAATAAGAAATATATGTTTTTGTTTGGATTTGTGATGTATTGGAACTGACAACTTCCATTTTGGAATCTGATTTGAAATAGTGGAATTGACTCCAACCTTAATCTTTTTCTTTCCATAGGTTGGGTTTGCTTATGACATACAGGACGAATTGATTATGGCATCCAAGTTAGCACCTGATAAGTCTGATGTTAGCAARAGAAGGAAGGTTCAAATGTGACTCCCAAATAGACACACAACAAACATATGTAAAAAGASCACCTCTTATATGATAATCTATATACAGGCATTGCTTTTCTATGTTTTACCTGTAATGTATCTTCACCAAAATTATAATAACACAAAAWTTGTAATAATAACAAATAAAGCTCTTGTAATAAAAACAATATTGAAGGAAATGCTTCGAAATATTTCTTATCATATATCTCATCTTTGCAATTTGGTTGGGGAAGAAAACATCCTCAAAAAAATATATTTCTGAGTACTGATTAATTTGACACAAACACAATAGTATTGATTTATTTCTATTGCCCCTGTTTTCAGGCTTTAATACCTGATTAGCATGGTTTAAAAAAAGTCAGATATTGAAATGTGGATTGGGCAAGCACATCCTTCCCTTTCTTTTCCCCTCACACTGTATGTTTCTCTCCTACAATCAGGAATTAGAATACAGGATCTATATGGTTAGAATCAGGAAGTAGAATACAGGATCTCTATGGTTAATCAGGAATTAGAATACAGGATCTCTACGATTAGAACTGTAATTAGAATACAGGATCTCTATGGTTAGAATCAGGAATTAGAATACAGGATCTCTGGTTGGAACCGAAATTAGAATACAGGATCTCTATGATTGGAACCGAAATTAGAATACAGGATCTCTATAGTTGGAATTAGAATACAAAACACATCTCTATTGTTTCTCTTCTCTCATCTGTCCTCACCATCTCTCGTTCTCTCTATCGAATACAGATTTAAATTTGGTCAGGGCAATTTTACTCATCTCCTTTCCACAATTCTGGTCTCTGCCTCCTTCTCTCCTCAACCTCCTCCTCTCCCCAGTCCTCCTCTCACTCCTCTTTGCTCCACTCCTCCTCTCTCTCTCCTTCCATCCTCTCTATCACTTTCTCCCTGTGCTTATTTCTTATAGTTGCCAAACTGGATGCCCAGACGGTCACTGACACAACGGAAGGCAGCGGGTTGGACCTCCCAGTAGTTGACAGGGTTAGAGTAGAGGCTGATGCCATTATAGAACGACCTCTTCATCCCAAAGCCTCTTGGGCAGAAGTCATCCACTCCCACCTTGCTGATGCTGTTGGAATGGAGGTAGACCACCTACATGGTGGGAGGGGGACAGCATGGTGTTGTAATAGAGGTGCTTCAAGGCCCTTAACCTGTCTGATGAATACAACTCTACCAGTACCACAGACACAGACACCCGGACAGACAGACAGACAGACACCGACACCCGTACAGACACACACACACACACAGGCACAGACACACGTATATACACACACACAGACACAGACACCCGTACAGACACACACACACACACACACACACACACAGACAGACAGACACACACAGACAGACACCGACACCCGTACAGACACACACACACAGGCACAGACACCCGTATATACACACACGCAGACACAGACACACAGTCACTCACCTGTAGGTACTTCATGTCAGGCAGACCCTTGGGGATTGCTGTGAGTCTGTTGTTCTCCAGGTGTAACTCTCTCAGGCGGGGGACGAAAGCTAGACTGCCATTCTCTATCATACGAATGTGGTTAAAGCCCAGACCCAACCTGGCAACCAGAGAGACAGAGAGAGACAGAGCGTCATCATCCTTATCTGTCTAACGCCTACCAGTATTTCTTGAAGTCACCACTGGGTGGCATGGTTGCCTAAGAAAGATCCAGAATGGAGGGTAGACAACGTGTCCACACAGAAATCTTTTATCAATGCTTGCCTCTTTTTTCAATCAAGCAGACTTTATTTCAAAGAGCTATTACATACATTGCAGTGGGGTACTTAACATTAACAACTGGAGGCTCTCAGCACTCAATTATGGCAGTTAACTCAGCCTACGCAAACATAGCTGCACACTGCCATGTGAATCCCATTGTATTTCTCTCTTATCCGCACCTGTACAAGTGTTTGTAGCGGCTCAGGTCCTCCAGCTCGATGGCCTGTATCTGGTTGTGGTCCAGATGGAGCTCAGGAGACTGGTCTGGCAGGTCTGAAGGAGACAGGAAACACACGCCTCTTAACTACCTTCTGGAGGAGACAGAACACACTCCTCTTAACTAACCTTCTGGGGAGACAGAACACACTCCTCTTAACTAACCTTCTGGAGGAGACAGAAACACACTCCTCTTAACTAACCTTCTGGAGGAGACAGAACACACTCCTCTTAACTAACCTTCTGGAGAGGACAGAACACACCCTCTTAACTAACCTTCTGGAGGAGACAGAACACACTCCTCTTAACTAACCTTCTGGAGGAGACAGAACACCCTCTTAACTAACCTTTGGAGGAGACAGACACACTCCTCTTAACTAACCTTCTGGAGGAGACAGAACACACTCCTCTTAACTAACCTTCTGGAGGAGACAGAACACACTCCTCTTAACTAACCTTCTGGAGGAGACAGAACACACTCCTCTTAACTAACCTTCTGGAGGAGACAGAACACACTCCTCTTAACTAACCTTCTGGAGGAGACAGAACACACTCCTCTTAACTAACCTTCTGGAGGAGACAGAACACACCCTCTTAACTAACCTTCTGGAGGAGACAGAACACACTCCTCTTAACTAACCTTCTGGAGGAGACAGAACACACTCCTCTTAACTAACCTTCTGGAGGGACAGAACACACTCCTCTTAACTAACCTTCTGGAGAGACAGAACACACTCCTCTTAACTAACCTTCTGGAGGAGACAGAACACACTCCTCTTAACTAACCTACTGGAGGAGACAGAACACACTCCTCTTAACTACTTCTGGAGGAGACAGAACACACCCTCTTAACTAACCTTCTGGAGGAGACAGAACACACTCCTCTTAACTAACCTACTGGAGGGGACAGAACACACTCCTCTAACTAACCTTCTGGAGGAGACAGAACACACTCCTCTTAACTAACCTTCTGGAGGAGACAGAACACACTCCTCTTAACTAACCTACTGATACAACATCAAAACACCAACTTCTGCTTACAATACGGTCCATCAGAATAATGTACACTGTACATAACTGGTCTCCAACTCTGGTTCTTTTTAAGAGCTTACAGGGTCTGCATTCAATAAGTTATGATCACTTCTGAGTAAACCACTTGCTCTGTGTACTGCGTACCCTTGGGTACTCCAGTGAGTTGGGCCTCAGAGATACGCAGGTAGTTCAGTTTCAGTCCCTTGAAGGCTCCTGGCTCAAACCCACTGTTCTGGATGGGGTTCCCTCCCATTTCTACAAGAACATACATAAGACACATTAGAACACGGCTGTGGCAAATTTGATTCAATTCCAGCATATTGAATATGCTGAGGTAATAGTGAAGCATTGAATGGCTCTGTAATCTTTAATGAACTCTGACCTATGCAGTTCATGCTGCCCAGTTCAGAGAAGGCCCCCTCATGGACCTTCTTGATGCGGTTCTCATGGATCCTCAGCTCCACCAGAGAGGAGGGCAGGTTCTTGGGGACTCCAGTCAGGAGGTTTCTGGAGAAGTAGAGCTTCTGCATGTGTTTCAGAGGAACAAAGGCCTTGGGGTGGACCTTGCTGATCTTATTATTCACCAGGGACAGGGCCTGAGAGATGGAAAGAGACAGAGAATGAGAGAGCGAGGGAGGGAGAGAGGGGAGTGAGTAAATAAGCAAGTAAGCTACCTTTGCCCCACCCCCACTCTCTCTCCTAAGTGCCCTAGTTATGTCCAGTCAGTGTCTTTCTCTCTCCTAAGTGCCCTAGTTATGTCCAGTCAGTGTCTTCCTCTCTCCAACCACCCCTCTCTCTTTTCCTCTTCTCTACTCCAGAGTGTGGCCAGCCTCTGCCTGGAGCTAAAGGGAATATTCTAGCTCACATCCTCTCCTCCCTGCTCCCGGAAAGCCTTCATTTATGCCTGTCGCACATTCAGAACAGATGACCAAGCCCAATATTGAACATGGCCAGAGAGGAAACTCACAACATGAATTAAAACAGTTACCTCTCTGTGGATGAAGACATTTTCACCATGACTGCCTGCACGACTGCCTGCCTGCACGACTGACTGCAGGGCACGACTGACTGCCTGCACGACTGCCTGCCTGCACGACTGCCTGCCTGCACGACTGCCTGCCTGCACAACTGCCTGCCTGCTGGGTTTTCCATCTGAAACGTATTTCTGTTCAGTTACCTAAGGTGACTGACTGGGAATGTTGTCCTTCCCTGGTGGTTTGTTTAAGTGGTCAACATAGCTGTCTCAGACAAAGAACTTCTGTAGGAGATGAGGGATGGAACTCTGTCCTCTTGAATTGGGCCAATAAAGGCCAGTTAAAATTTAATTGCTCTTTCCCTCTCCGTCTTCAATCTCTACACCCCCCCTTTCTCTCTCTCCTCTCTATCTCTCCCTCTCTCTTACGTAGAGGTTGCTGAGGCCTTTGAAGTCGTTCTCCTTCAGCTCAGTGATGCGGTTGTTCTGCAGGTCCAAGAGTTTGGTGTCAGCGGGAATGCTCTTAGGCACCTCAGTCAAACCTGCAAACACACACACACAGACACACACAGTGTCAGTGGGGATTCATACACATACGGAACAAAAACATACATACACGCKCTCACACCCAGATGGGGACACCAGATGTCATCCAGCTGTTTTAGATTTCACTAAGTCCCAAAGGACGTTGCAACACCATCAGCAAGATCACATCAAGTAAATTAGGACGACGCAGTAGGGCACAACCCTGACACACACACCACACACACATATGATAAAGAGACTYTTCCTATGGCAATATGAGAGTACAGTTAATTTACTGCAGAGAAACACCTGCTTACAACCAGAGACCTGATTGGCTCCTCGTGTTAAGAAAACAGGTCTATCTGTTCAACTCCAAACTTTAAACCAGAACATGATGTCATCTTTTATCATATGCAAGAACTCCGGCAGTGACAATATCAATGTAATAGAAGAGTTTCTCAAATTGTGGGTTGGACAAACTGGTGTGTTGCAGCCAGTGACTAAACAGTTGTCAGAAACCCTAGTGTTTTTATAACGGAGGATTGTATTACTTTGATCTTTCATCCTACTTGGTACATTCTGGTCCCCAAAAGGATTCTGATTAAACTTCTTATAAACATGATTCAACTCAGTGAACCATTTTAATGAGACAACATCATTGTTAAGTTGTTTCAGTTCTCAGACGGTCGATTGGCCAGGTCAACAGAACCAAGCCGCTGCCATGGTTACATCTCATCATGACTAGGACTGTGGCGGTCATAACAATTTGTCAGCTGGTTATTGTCATGCAAAKGACTGCTGGTCTCACGGTAATGTAACGTTAATTAACTTAAACACGTTTAGCATCTCCACAAATAAAAAACTGCTAATATATGCCTTTGGAACATCTCCATTTTAACAAGTCAAATAAATCAGTTGATTAAACACCATAACAATAAATCCATGATTTATTTTAGGCAGGTCCAAAGAAACATGATATGTTAACAGTTAACAGAATATGAGTTGGCCTACAACTGACTGTATGTTATCTGGCTATGCTCCATGCTGTAGGCTCGTTCATTTAGCCGACAAGATYTGCTTATGAGTCCCATGTCATTATTTTATATTATGATTTTATAGGAAGAAGAACATAATCGAACATAGATAAATAAAAAAGAAAGGATATMTTTCCCATTCTGGAGCGAGTGCGCATATTAAAGCTATAGGTTGAGCGTAAAAGTGATATAGGCTACGCTACGCTAGATTTAGTTATTTGGCAACTTTAGTTGTTAATTATACGAACCTTAGAATGTCTTAGAAATCAAAACATATATGGGCTGCATGATGCTACATTAGGCTTTTGATGATTTGAGAAAGTCCTAGAAAAAGGCTTGCGCTCTGTTCCTTGCCTCAGGCTGCACACACTGTTCTCTCGTCAAGTGATCATCATATTGTCACCCATCAGACTATTCTCAATGTAATATTGTCTATACTATYTTAAATTAGTTTAGATTTAGAATGGCCCTTTATCAAATGGGCATGAACAGGAGCAGCGGAAAAAAATTCATGCCATTCGCCTATGCACTAGCGAATAGCGAATGGAAGCTTTCTCGCCTGTTCGTTTGGGTAGGCTACTCCGGTTATTTAACTCCACACATCAACCACTGTTTGAGGACAATGCAGCCTCTAGCTGCGGACGGGTGTTATTCCGCCCAAACTCTATACCATGGCCCCCCCAACCCTGTTCCTGCAGCTACCAAGTTCCTAATGTGGGAAACCAAATGAAATCTCTTCGGGAACATGGAAAGTAACATGTTTTCACAACGAAACATATTTCAGCCAGCAGCATACCACCCTGCATCCCACTGCTGGCTTGCCTCTGAAGCTAAGCAGGGTTGGTCCTGGTTGGTACCTAGACAGAGACCAGATGCTGCTAGAAGTGGTGTTGGGGCCAGTAGGAGGCACTCTTTCATCAGGTCTAAAATGTATATACGTATATATATTCCTTGTGTAGGTTGCCGTCTTTCGGAGTGTATTATAAGTGTGTATTAAGGTATGGAGTGTATATAAGTGTATTATAAGGTAACCAGTCCACCCAGTATGCATAATAATACAGCCTACACTGTAGGCGAATTGAATATAGGCTAGCTAGACCAATTAAAGACATCTGAAATCTTCTTTTTTTATTTATTTTTTTTGCGGTGCATAATATGCGGTAGGATACTGTATGTATGTATTGTAAAACGAACGGGACAATCATTATTTTAATTCCGTTTTTTAAAATCTTGGACTCATATATATGCCTCTAATATGTGTATGGGTGTTTTTATTCATCATCACCTTAGAAAGCGCTGTCCATTTCGTTGTTAGGCTTTGAAACAACCTCCACAATTACCATGTTTTCCACTCTGTTTCAACCTGTTTCTTTCCTCAAATTGATCAATCACAGTGAGGTGAGTTTTAAAAGCACAATATGGTTGATGATAGGTGTTTGATGTGATTGTCTATTGCATTGATGTCAGAGTGGTTGGAAGGACAATAGAGCCCTGAGTACCAGACCATTAGGACCTGATGGAAGGACAATAGAGCCCTGAGTACCAGACCATTAGGACCTGATGGAAGGACAATAGAGCCCTGAGTACCAGACCATGAGCAGGTTGGATACCACCAACACATGTCCTGAGTGCATAAAAGGAGATTACCTTGACTCAACAGTCGTGTTCAATTTTACTGCGTTCATGACTCATGACTGCCAGTGTGGCAGTAATACATCACTGCAATGACCACAACATGAATCACGACCTGCAACCCAGTCCAGCAATCATCACACTGTTGCAACAACCCTCTTACTGCTGGTGACCTAGCAACACCTACTGTTCCCCTGTCACACCCTGACCACATCTGACACAGAGCACACTACTACACCCTCCTGACCACAACCAGGACACAACACAACCCAACACACTGCAACACTTTGAACACTACCAATGTCTCTACTCAACATACAGGATGTTCTGTGTGTCTGAAGAAACCTATTCTGGGCAATATGGGTCATTTTAACACAACTCAAACCCCTCCCTTGACAGAACACGTACCCCCAAAACGCTTAACCAAGCACCGCCCCAAAAGTCTTTACCACTGTACCACACAACTCTCCAGTATGTAGTCACAACCATTTTGCCCAAAACAAAAGCCCATAAAAGCCCATACCAACACCCCACACCCACTCAACAACCCAACCCCAATGTAAACCCCAAACCCCAGCAAAACTCCAATCTGTACCCCCAAATCCTTCCTCTCTAACCACTACACCTAAACCCCACTACTGTTTTACACAGAAAATTGGTATACACTCAGAGACAGAGACAGACGCCATAGCCAAAATACATCTGTTCTAAATAAGCACTGACAACTCGCAAATTATACYCTTCCACATTTACTCACTTCAGTAGTCTGGGACAGGAAATATAGTGTTAGGAGGTGGGATGAAAATGACATGATTCAACAAAAGCGAATAAGAAAGTACAGACTATTATTTGCAATATAATAGTTAACTGGAAGAGTACTACTGTAGCTACACACAAAAAAACAACACACTTGCCCATGCAGATATATAAAGAAATACTACACAAACATACACGACGCTCAGACCTACTGCACAGTGCGTGCACACACAAAAATACACACACACACACACACAAAAATACACACACACACACACACACACACACACAGTCTTGTACAGCTAACCTTGTGGGGACATACAATTCAGTCCCATTCAAAATTCCTATTTTCCTAACCCCTAACCTAACCCTAATCCTACCCGTACTCTTACCCTACCCTAACCCTAACCTTAACCCTAACCCTAACCCTAACCCAAAAACCTAAACTTTATCCTAACCCAAAACCTAACCTAGCTCCTAACCCTAACCCTACAACTAACCCTAGCTCCTAACCTTAAATATTTAACTTAATTCTAACCCTAACACTAATTCTAACCTAACCCTAAACCCCCTAGAAATAGCATTTGACTTGTGGGACTAACAAAATGTCCCCAGTTGGTCATTTTTTACTTTGTTTACTATTCTTGTAGGGACTTCTGGTCCCACAAGAAGTTAAACACGTCCCACACACACACACACACACATACAACTACAATGTTCATATTTTGAGATAATAAGCATTTATTTCCAGGCTTGTCATTGGCCTTTGTTGGCACATAGACTGTAAAGTCTTTGAGAGGACTATAATTTAGGAGAAATGAAGGATTATGGTCTGAGAATCTGTGTATTTATATACATTTATATGTGTATGTGCGTGCTTGCGTGTGTTTAAGATGTAGGATCTTAATTTGAGCCAGTTTGCTACAGCAAAAAATAATCATGCAGCAACAGGATATGTGAATCATTATGTGGATTATAATTAATGGACATTTTTGTAGGGGTTGATACCTTTTTCGTAAGGGAAATCAAGTCTAACATGTCAAAGAAATGCCAAACTTCAGAAGCCTTTTTAAACCTCAAACACACTACAAGTTTTTACATTTCCTGCATTGCATGAACGTTTTCATGAACAGGGTAATCAAATTAAAATCCTACATCTGTATGTGTTCCTTGTTCCCCCTCACTTCTATCCATTTGAAGGATTAACTCATTTTACACATAATCAATTGAAAATGATGCCTCTGATCCACTATAGGATCATCGTTTTCATGTGTTTGAGCACCTGTCTATTTCAGTGTTAATGAATTGGACATACAACACCTGATCTTTCCCAATCCTCTCCAACCGAAGCTACGGATAAACACAACACACATGGCTTCCATCCATTCTTTAGTAACACTCTTCCCTCTATCGCTCTCTCATCCTTCCCTCGATTTCCGTTGAACATCCTGTTGTGTGTGTCAAGAAGACCATGAAAACAGCTCATTAAAGACCTCAAGGAAATTACACACCGAGCTTTCATCCTTCTTCTCTCATGTCGTGAACAGAAACCCTCTAAGACATGCCTTTCTTTATCAAAATACAAAATACACCCGTTATCCGTGAGATAAATTCCTCTCTATGATAATACACCATCAGATCTCTCTCTCCTCTCTCTCTCTCTCTCTCTCTCTCTCTTCCTCCCCCTCTCTCTCTCTCTCTCTCTCTCCTCTCTCCTCCTCTCTCCTCTCATCTCTCTCTCTCTGCTCCTCTCCTCTCTCTCTCTCTCTCTCCTCTCTCTCTCTCTCTCTCATCTCTCTCTCTCATCTCTCTCTCTTCATCTCTCTCTCTCAAGCTCCTCTAAGCTCTCGTCTCTTCACTCTCTCTCTCTCACCACTCTCTCTCTCTCCACCCTCTTACATCTCATCTCTCTCACACTCTCTCCTCTCCCCCTCTCTCTTCTCTCAACTCTCTCTCTCACACTCTCTCCACACTCTCTCTCACTCTCTCTCACACATCTCTCTCACAACTCTCTCTCTCAACACTCTCGTCTCTCTCACCTCTCTCTCTCCTCTTCGCTCACTCCTCTCTCCTCTCAATGTCGTCTATCCTCTGAAGTCACAATGCAGAAAGTCCTTTCAACAGAAAGAACCTCAACCAGCTGAAACCCTCTCTCCTGCGCCCATTCCATATCTACTACCTGGGTCCCTTAGGCCTCTTGCCTCAACAAATGAATGCAGCCCTGCTCAGGTAACCACAAACAGATAAACCTTGGCACACATGGGCACACACACACATGACACACACAAGAGGTACACACACACAAACGACACAACACACACACACACACACCACCACCACAACACACACACACACAACACACACCACATAAACCAGAAGTGCTTCAGGCTTACGTGAGACACACACCACCCAGATCGGAGCATTGCACCACTTCTGGCGTGGCACTGGCAACCCGAAGGGGCAGAGGGCAGATCAGGAGGCGGCCGCTTCCTCTATTGCCTTGAGCCTTCTCTTCATCTCTCATCATTGACCATCATCCCTCCCACATCACTGATCCATCGCAAAGTCCCAGAATCCCCCTGCTCAAGGGCAGGGCCGACAAGGGGGGTTGGGCAGGCCGCGCGAGACAGAGCAAGCAACAGGAGAGAAGAAGTGGCCAATCATCACGGGACTCATACACAAACACTGAACACAACAACCTGTGGAAAGAGAAGAGAGAATTAATAAACACAACCGAGAGAGCAGAGAGGGTTAAAAATCACACCTAGCAGAGAAGAGAGAGAGTTAAAAACACACCTAGAGAGAGAGGAGTTAAAGAACACAACCCTAGAGAAGAGGAAGAGAGGGGTTAAAACACACATAGAGAGAGGGAGAGTTAAAAACAAACCACCTAGACGAGAGAGACGAGTTAAAAAAAACACAGAACCTAACGAAGAGAGCGAAGAGTTAAAAACCAACACACCCTAGAGAGAGAGGTTAAAAATCACACCTAGAGAGGAGAAGTTAAAAAACACACTAGAGAGAGGAGTTAAAACACACCATAGAGAGAGAGAGGGATGTAAAAACACTACCGTAGAGAGAGAGAGGGTTAAAACAACACGCTAGAGAAGAGAGAGAGAGAGAGTTAAAAACAAACAAACCTAGAGAGAGAGAGTTAAACCACACACCTAAGAGAGAGAGAGAGAGTTAAAAACACCCCTAAATAGAGAGTTAAAACCACAGACTAAGAGAGAGAGAGTTAAAACACACCTAGAGAGAGAGAGTTAAAAGAACATCACAATATAAATAGAGGAGTAAAAACACGACCTAGAGAGAGAGAGATTTAAAAACACACCCTAGAGAGAGAGAGAGTTAAAAAACCACACCTAGAAGAGAGAGATTAAAAAACACAACACCTATAAATAAGGTTAAAAACAACACCTAGGAGAGAGAGAGTTAACAAACACCAATACCTAGAGAGGGAAGAGTTTAAAAACACACACAGAGAAGAGAGAGAGAGTAAAAAATATTATACACCTATGAGAGAGAGGAGAGTTTAAAAATAACAAGACCTAGAGAAGAGGAAGAGATGTTTAAACAAAACCAAACGACTAGAGAGAGAGAGGGTTATTTAAAAAAACACACCTTAGATAGAGAGAGAATGAGTTTAAAAAAACACACCTAAGAGAGAGAGAAGCGAAGAGTTAGAAATTAATACACCTAGAGAGAGAGGAGTTTTAAAATACACCTAGAGAGAGAAGTGAGGAGTTAAAAACAACACCAGCGGTAGAAGAGAGAGAGAGAGGGTTAAAACACAACCTAGAGAGAGAAGAGAGAGTTTAAAAAAAACCAACATCTAGAGAGAGAAAGAGTAGAGTTAAAAAAAACCCACACTAAGTGAGCCTAAGAGAAGGAGAGAGAGTTAGAAAATAAAGAATACCCTAAGAGAGAGAGAGTTAAAAACAGACAGAACCCTAGAGGAGAGAGAGAGAGGAGCGTTAAAAAAAACAGCACCTAGAGGAGAGAGAGAGAGAGTTAGAAACCAAACACGCTAAGGAAGAAGAGAGGGAGAGTTAAAACCACCTAGAGAGAGAGAGAGTTGAGAAAATACACCTAGAGAGAGAGGAAGGGTTAAAAGAACACTAACCCTAGGAGAAGGAAGAGAGGTTAAAAAAAGAAAAAAAAAAAACAAAAAAAAAAAAAAAAAAAAAACAAAAACCCAAAAAAAAAAAAAAAAAAAAAATAAAAAACTCAAAAAAACCACAAAAAAAAAAAAACCAAAAAAAAAAAAAAAACCAAAAAAAAAAAAAAAAAAAAACAAAAAAAAAAAAAAAAAAAACCAAAAAAAAAAAAAATAAAAAAAAAAAAAAAAAAAAAAAACCCAGCACACCTAAGAGAGAGGAGAGGGTTAAAAAAACCCCTAGAGAGAGTAAGAGCCGTTAAAAACATACCCTAGAGGAGAAGAGGGAGAGAGAAGTTAAAAAAAAAAAGAAAAAACAACCTAGAGAGAGAGAGTTAAAAAAAAACACACAAACACACTCTAGAGAGAGAGGGAGAGTTAAAAAACACAAAAAAAAAAACCTCCGTAGACTAAGAGAGAGAGAGAGAGGGTTAAAGAAATTAAAACACCCTAGAAGAGAGAGGACGAGATGAGATTAAAAAAACACACCTACGAGAGAGAGAAGGGTTTTAAAAACACAACCTAGAGAGAGAGAAGGTTAAAAACACAACCTAGAGAGAGAGAAAGAGAGTTAAAAAAAACAAAAAATTAACAAACACAAAAAACCTTAGAGAGAGAGAGAGTTAAAAGACAACACACCTAGAGAGAGAGAGAGTAGGTGTTTTAAAAAAACAAGCACCAACACCTGAGAGAGAGAGAGGGTTAAAAACACACACCAGCGAGAGAGGAGAGAGTTAAAAAAAAAACAGACAACCTAAGAGAGGAGAAGAGAGAGGTTTAAAAACAACACCTAGAGAGAGAGAGGGTTTAATAGTATAGAGAGAGAGAGGGGTTTAAAACACATCCTAGAGAGAGCGAGAAGATGGGTTTAAAAACACACTAGAGAGAGAGAGAGAGTTAAAACACACCTTAGAGAGAGAAGAGAGAGTTCAAAAACACACCTAGAAAGAGAGAGAGAGAACAGGGTTAAAAAACCACCTAGAGAGAGAGAGAGAGGTTAAAAAACTTAAAAAACACACCTAGAAGAGAGAGAGAGGTTAAAAACACACCCTAGAGAGAGAGAGTGTTAAAAAACACACTAGAGAGAGAGAGAGTTAAAAACACACCTCAGAGAGGACGAGGAGGGTTAAAAAAACTACATACACCTAGAGAGAGAGAGGGTTTAAAAAAAATACACACTAGAGAGAGAGAGAGTTAAAAAACACACCTAGAGAGGAGAGAGGGTTAACAAAACAACCGTAGAGAGAGAGAGACGTTAAAAAACAAAAAAAACAGTCAACACCTAGAGAGAGAGAGGGTTAACAAATAACACACCTAGAGAGAGAGAGAGTTAAAAACACACCTAGAAGAGAGAGAGAGTTTAAAAATACACACTAAGAGGAGAGAGAGTTAAACACATA